>NC_053026.1:532011160-532189088 GCF_003073215.2 Triticum urartu | reverse complement strand
GAAGATAAACATGATTGATTGTATGGCATGCAGTATCAATGGCTTCAGGCCAGAATTTTCTTGGGGTCTTGTATTCATCTAGCATCGTTCCGGCCATCTCAATGAGTGTTCTGTTCTTGCGTTCGACGACGCCATTCTGCTGTGGCGTGTACGGGGCTGAGAATTCATGTGTGATGCCCAAGGTATCAAGATATGTATCAAGGCCAGTGTTCTTGAATTCAGTGCCATTGTCACTTCTGATGTGCTTTATCTTGGCGCCATAATTGTTCATAGCTCGATTGGCGAAGCGTCTGAAGACATCCTGCACTTCAGTCTTGTAAAGGATTATGTGCACCCAAGTGTATCTAGAGTAATCATCAACAATAACGAAGCCATAGAGGCATGCAGTAGTAGTAAGAGTTGAGTAATGAGTGGGACCGAAAAGATCCATGTGAAGTAGTTCGAAGGGTCGAGTAGTGGTCATGATTGTCTTCGAAGGATGTTTGGCCCTCGTCATCTTCCCTGCTTCACAGGCACTGCATAAGTGGTCTTTCTTAAACTTGACGCCCTCGATGCCTATGACATGCTTCTTCTTCGCAAGGGTGTGGAGGTTCCTCATGCCAGCATGCCCAAGCCTCCGATGCCAGAGCCAGCATTCTGAAGCTTTTGCTAGAAGACATACGGCAAGCTGTGGTCCTGCTGAGAAATCTACTATGTACAGATCATCTTTTCGATACCCTTCAAACACTAGAGACTTTTCAGATTCCATTAGTACAAGGCAACGATATTTTCCAAATATTACGATCATGTTCAAATCGCAAAGCATTGTGACAGACATTAAGTTGAAGCCAAGGGATTCAACAAACATGACTTTGTCCATGTGTTGATCCCTTGAGATTGCAACTCTACCTAGACCCAATACCTTACTTTTACCAGTGTCAGCAAATGTGATGTGGCTCTTGTCGGATGGACATAAGGTTGAGTCCATAAGAAGACTTCTTTTGCCAGTCATGTGATTTGTACACCCACTATCAATAATCCATTCTGAAGACGCTGGTGTCGTACCCTTGGCACCGCGTGCCATGAAGCAGTAGGTAGAAGCGGAGTAGTCCTTCTCATTTGCATCGGTGTCGGTGACAAGGTCATTGTCTTCAGTATTGAAGATGGACTTGGCAACGTATGCTGTAGCCAGACTTGCGACGCCTGAATCGGACTCCTCCTCAGACTCCACATCCGCCTCCTCAGAAGCGGACTCCTCCTCTAAATCAATTTCCTTGCCAACAAACGCACGTGCCTTGCCAGATGAGCTATTCTTGTGTGATGAAGACTTGGACGAAGACTTTGAGTATTTCTTCTTCTTCTTGTCGTCAGAGTCATATTCCTTGCTCTTCTTCTTCTTTTTGTTCTCATTGTCCCACTGTGGACACTCAGAGATGAAGTGGCCAGGTTTCTTGCACTTGTGACATGTTTTCTTCTTGTAGTCGTGAGCAGAAGCTTCATCATTCCTTGAGCTTGATCGGGAAGACTTTCTGAAGCCTTTCTTCTTAGTGAATTTTTGGAACTTCTTCACAAGCATAGCAAGTTCTCTTCCAATGTCTTCAGGATCATCAGAATTGCTGTCAGATTCTTCTTCAGATGAGGAGACAGCTTTTGCCTTCAAGGCACGAGTTCGCCCATAGTTTGGACCGTAGATATCTCTTTTCTCAGAAAGCTGAAACTCATGTGTGTTGAGCCTCTCAAGTATGTCAGATGGATCGAGTGTCTTGAAATTAGGACGTTCTTGAATCATCAGGGCTAGGATGTCAAACGAACTATCAAGTGATCTCAGTAGCGTCTTGACGACTTCATGTTTGGTGATCTCAGTAGTGCCGAGGGCTTGAAGCTCATTTGTGATGTCAGTGAGTCGGTCAAATGTGTGCTAGACATTCTCATTGTCATTTCGCTTGAAGCGGTTGAAGAGGTTGCGAAGGACACTGATTCTCTGATCTATCTGGGTTGAGATGCCTTCATTGACCTTGGAGAGCCAATCCCAGACCAGCTTAGATGTCTTCAAAGCACTCACACGGCCATACTGTCCTTTGGTCAGGTGACCACAGATGATATTCTTGGCAGTAGAGTCCAGTTGAACAAATTTCTTGACGTCAGCAGCAGTGACACCTTCTCCAGCCTTGGGAACGCCGTTTTCGACGACATACGATAGGTCGACATCAATGGCTTCAAGATGCATGCACATCTTATTCTTCCAGTAGGGATATTCAGTTCCATCGAAGACGGGGCACGCAGCGGAGACTTTAATTATCCCTGCAGTCTACATAGCTAAAACTCTAGGTGGTTAAACCGAATCACACAGAACAAGGGAGCACCTTGCTCTAATACCAATTGAGAGTGCGTTATATCGACTAGAGGGGGGGTGAATAGGCGATTTTTATGAAAGCCTTCAAAACGTGGAAGTTATGAAGACAAACGATAAAAATAAACCTATTACCATGCAGCGGAAGGTAGACTACACTAGACAAGCCATAGTCAAGTATTCAATGAAGTGAAAGCACAATGACTTAATAGCAGCAATGTAGTAAGGATCAGGTAGGAAGATATTATGAAGCCATACAGAACATGCAGTCACTCAGTGAAGACAAAAGATAGTGCAAACATACAATGACTTCACAAGGAGCAACAGTAAGTAAAGGGAAGGGAAGATGAAACCAGTGACTCTTTGAAGACAATGATTTATTGGACCAGTTCCAATTGCTGTGACAACTGTACGTCTGGTTGGGGCGGCTAGGTATTTAAACCTTAGGACACACAGTCCCGGACACCCAGTCCTGAACACGCAGCTCAGGACACCCAGTCCTCACCGTATTCCCCTTGAGCTAAGGTCACACAGACCTCGCCCAATCACTCTGGTAAGTCTTCAAGGTAGACTCCCAAACCTTCACATACTTCGTTCACCGGCAATCCACAATGTCTCTTGGATGCTCAGAACGCGACGCCTAACCGGCTGGAGGATGCACAGTCCTCAAGTGTAATAAGTCTTCAGATCACACAGACAAGAAGACTTAAGTGATGCCCAATTCGCTCTGGCTCCGGGTGGTTAGGGCTTTATCCTCGCAAGGAATTCTCTCTCAAAGGCTTCGAGGTGGGTTGCTCTCAAACGACAAAAGCCGTACTCTCAATCTGAGCAGCCAACCGTTTATGGTTGTGGGGGGTGGGCTATTTATAGCCACTTGGCAACCCGACCTGATTTGTCCGAAATGACCCTGGGTCACTAAGGAACTGACACGTGTTCCAACGGTCAGATTTCAAACTCACACGGCAACTTTACTTGGGCTACAAGCAAAGCTGACTTGTCCGACTCTGGACAAGATTCGCTCTCATAGTCTTCACTCGAAGACATAGGTTTTTGGTTAGGCATCACTTCAGTCAGTCTGACTGGTTCTCTTGGACCCCACTTAACAGTACGGTGGTTCCTATGACTCAACACAAAAGAAAAAGAACTACGAAAGATCTAAGTCTTCGAGCTCCATAGGCTTCATGTGGTGTCTTCTCTTGTCATAGTCTTCAATGTGAATATCTTCATATACCACCTTTGACTTCAATGTCTTCATACATTTTTAGGGGTCATCTCTGGTAGGAAAACCGAATCAATGAGGGACTTCTACCTGTGTTATCCTGCAATTCTCACAAACACATTAGTCCCTCAACTAGGTTTGTTGTCAATACTCCAAAACCAACTAGGGGTGGCACTAGATGCACTTACACCAGTCCCATGCTTTATGCAAACTAAATCAAAATAATTGCAAAACAAAACTCCTCCGGGACTATTGTTAGTTGGAGGCACTCGTTGTTTTGAGCAAGCCATGGATTGATGTTTGTTGATGGAGGGGGAGTATAAACTTTACCATTCTGTTTGGGAACCGCCTATAATGTGTGTAGCATGGAAGATATCGCCATCTCTTGGTTGTTATGTTGACAATGAAAGTATAACGCTCAAGATATTATTCACCTCTATTTCAAAACCGAGCTCTGGCACCTCTACAAATCCCTGTTTCCCTCTGCGAAGGGCCTATCTATTTACTTTTATGTTGAGTCATCACCCTCTTATTAAAAGCACTAGCTGGAGAGCGCAGCTGTCATTTGCATTCATCACTGTTAATTTATATGGGTGTGACTATGATTGGATCTCTTTTACCATGAATTACAATGTCTAGTTAGTCCTTGATCTTTAAAGGTGCTCTGCATTTATGTTTTGCGGTCTCAGAAAGGGCTAGCGAGATACCATCTTGTTATATCATATTATGATTGTTTTGAGGAAGTGTTGTCATCCGAGATTTATTATTATGGCTTGCTAGTTGATTATGCTATTGATATGGGTAATCATGAGACTTGAGAATTATTGCAAATGTGGTTAGTTATAATCTTTGCTGAAAACTTGAATGCTAGCTTGACATATTTATAACAACAAGAGCGAACAAAGTTTGTAAAAGTTTTTCTTTATTTCTTTCAGTTTGTTAACTGAATTGCTTGAGGACAAGCAAGGGTTTAAGCTTGGGGGAGTTGATACGTCTCCGTCGTATCTACTTTTCCAAACACTTTTGCCCTTGTTTTGGACTCTAACTTGTATGATTTGAATGGAACTAACCCGGACTGACGCTGTTTTCAGCAGAACTGCCATGATGTTGTTTTATGTGCAGAAAACAAAAATTCTCGGAATGACCTGAAACTCCATGGAATATCTTACAATAAATAATAAAAAAATCCTCGCCAAAGATGAAGACCAGGGGGCCCACACCCTGTCCACGAGGGTGGGGGGCGCCCCCCCTAGGGCGCGCCCCCTACCTCGTGGGCCCCCTGGAGACCTCCCGACTCCAACTCCAACTCTATATATTTTCTTCCGGGGAGAAAAAATGGAAGAGAATATTTCATCGCGTTTTACGATACGGAGCCGCTGCCAAGCCCTAAAACCTCTCGGGAGGGCTGACCTGGAGTCCGTTCGGGGCTCCGGAGAGGGGGATTCGTCGCCGTCGTCATCATCAACCATCCTCCATCACCAATTTCATGATGCTCACTGCCGTGCGTGAGTATTCCATCGTAGGCTTGCTGGACGGTGATGGGTTGGATGAGATTTACCATGTAATCGAGTTAGTTTTGTTAGGGTTTGATCCCTAGTATCCACTATGTTCTGAGATTGATGTTGCTATGACTTTGCTATGCTTAATGCTTGTCACTAGGGCCCGAGTGCCATGATTTCAGATCTGAACCTATTATGTTTTCATCAATATATGAGAGGTCTTGATCCTATCTTGCAAGTCTATAGTCACCTATTATGTGTTATGATCCGTTAACCCCGAAGTGACAATAATCAGGATACTTACCGGTGATGACCATAGTTTGAGGAGTTCATGTATTCACTATGTGCTAATGCTTTGTTCCGGCTCTCTATTAAAAGGAGGCCTTAATATCCCTTAGTTTCCATTAGGACCCCGCTGCCACGGGAGGGTAGGACAAAAGATGTCATGCAAGTTCTTTTCCATAAGCACGTATGACTATATTCGGAATACATGCCTACATTACATTGATGAATTGGAGCTAGTTCTGTGTCACCCTATGTTATGGCTGTTACATGATGAACCACATCCGACATAATTATCCATCACTGATCCGATGCCTACGAGCTTTCCATATACTGGTTTACGCTTATTTACTTTCCCGTTGCTATTGTTACAATCACTACATAATACCAAAAATATTACTTTGCTTTCATTACTCTTTTGTTACCGTTACCACCACTATCATATTACTTTGCTACTAAACACTTTGCTGCAGATACTAAGTTTCCAGGTGTGGTTGAATTGACAACTTAGCTGCTAATACTTGAGAATATTCTTTGGCCCCCCTTGTGTTGAATCAATAAATTTGGGCTGAATACTCTACCCTCGAAAGCTGTTGCGATCCCCTATACTTGTGGGTTATCAGCGCCCGCCACGTCGGACACGACAACCCGACCCTACCAAAAGTTGGACCAAATCCACCAAACCCTTCCTCCTCCTCCCGCCGCCCTCCAACCTTTCCCGTGCCCAAGCCGTCGCTGTCCGCCACCCTTGCTCCCCATCCTCACCGCCGGTCCCGATCCACCGCCATAGATGTCGTCCAGCCCGTCCCTGGCCGGGCGACGGAGACGCAGTCCGCCTCGTCCGTCGGCGTCACTTCCTCGGCTCCATCTTGCAAGGCGGAGAACGTCGCCTGGAAGATGCGACGACGCTGACAGCGGGCGGCGGCATCGCAGGGAGGTGCAGACATGGTCGAGGAGCTATCTTCCCTCCCCCTCCGCGCCCGGAACCCTGCACCCCTTCCATCCGAGTGCCGACACGGATTATGCCGTTCGATCCCGTTGGGATAGAGGAGGATTTGACGGCTTGCTGGGCCATTTCGGAGAGCTTTTCGCCCATGCACATGCTGGTGGTGGACGTATGTGACTCGCCTAAGCTTTCGGGTGCGGATGAGCACGGGCACCGGCGGCGCCCGGGCTCCCCTCAACATGTTTGACGGAATGACGGAACAAGAGTCGGTACGTTTTATTTGCTCATATCCGATCAAAGTTGCATACGACATGTTCAATGTTTTCCATAGACCACTAGTTCATTTCACACATGATGAATTCTTGCAAACCATGATCATGTAGGAGCCGTTCTTGTCGAACATGATCAATGACAATAAAGATCCGACCGAAATGGAGTATGAATTGGAGGGCACCACCGGATTTGAAATTGGGACAACATGCGATCCCGATCCGAGTAGGAAGAAGAAGAAGAAGAAGTAGAAGAGGCAAGAGGTCCGACAATCTCAAGATTTGAGGACATCTTGTTGGTCAAAGCTTGGTTGGCCACGGCAATGGATCCAATATGCGGCACCGAGCAAAAGGGGAACGCGTATTTGGAGAAGATTTGGAAGGAGTATCACGAACAAAAGGAGCATGTGGAGCCGCACCCTATCGTGAGCACTCCAATGTGGCATCTCTCCAACATCGATGGGGGATCATTCAACGACAAGTGGACAAGTCGGGTACTACTCACAAGTGACCAAACACCCTCAAAGTGGGATGGGAGTGGCAACTCACATAAGCTCATCTTGTCGTCATTTGCATATGCTTCTTGTGTTTGCATTCTCATGCTCATACATGTGTTGTTTGCTAGATAGTGGTGGTGGCCACTTTGTATCACGATGTGGAGAAGAAGCCGTTTGCCTTTTAGCCATTGTTGGATCATATTGAATGGCAAGTCGAAGTGGACAAAACTTGTGGCCGATCTCAAGTCTGCCAAGAAGAGGAATGATGGCTCAAGCTCCCATCAATCAACTGGGTTGGACGATGAAGAGGACGATGTCGTCATCACGAATGGAAGAGCCACCGTGCCAAAGGAGAACCGACAAGTCATGGAAAACAAGTGGGAGAAGGCATGAGCCCCACGACTACAAAAAAGTCGTCCACATGGACAGACATTTTTTTCGGTAATGGAGAACAAGAAAGAGGAGAGGTACAAGCTCATGTTGGATGTGCAAAAGGAGAGGATGGAGTGGGGCCGGAAGAGGGCGGAGAAGAAGCTGGAAATTGAGAGGGAGAAGATCGAGTTGGAGAAGCAAGAGGCGGCGATCAAATGGGAACTCGAGAAGGCCAATACATTTGGGGAGATTGAGCTTGAGAAGGAGAGGTTGCAACTCGCACGGGACGCGAAGGATGCGAAAATCATGTTGACGGACGAAACCCTCTTGGATGAACATGAAAAGAAGTGGCTTGCGGACAAGAAGAAGGAGATCAACGACCGTAGGGAGTACGAGGCGGCGAGGGCTGCAGCGGATCATGCGGCTAGGATGCAGGCGGAGCAAGACACATTTCGCCTGGGCTCGGAGCAGGTGCCATGGATGGCGCCCGGCAGTGATCCGAAGCCATCCCTCATGCCCGGACATTGATTTTATTTTGGCATGTCCAATTTGTTGAGCTATGATTTGCTTTGCTTTGTTTCGAACGGTTGAATTCAGACAATTTGTATGATATAATCGACGTGCATGGATCGCATGTATTGGAGGATCGGCATTTGAGATATTTGGATGTGTGGCCAAACATATGAGGTGCCGGTGGGCGATGTCCGTGGACACGCCTGAGGGCGTATGAAGGACCGGATTTATCAAGCCTGGCTGTAGATGCTCTTAGCGTGCACATCCCATGCATTTTCAACCTGAACCTATGGTCAGGGGCTGACCTAGGAATTTTATGGAGTGGGGCGTGGCACTTGAAAAATTCCAAAAATATATATATATATATATATATATATATATATTTCAGAATACAAGCAAATCCCTATTGAGATTTCAAAAAACGAGTGACTCATCAGCAGTAGTCAGCACTCCATTTAACCATTTTTAGTTGGACCGGAGCAGACGTTTATGTAGATTTGAATTGAATGCGCGGTCGGGTCCTACCTAGGCCGGCAAAGCAGGCTGTGCAAGCCGTGTGACCCAGTGGCGTCACTCCGTTCCACTGCTCGCTAGTTTTGGCGTCTTCCTTCCGTTCCACCTACTGTGCTGTGCCTCTTGCACGCGGGCCCCGCCCCCGCCTCCCCGAGGGAGGGAGCGTCGTCTCTCCGGACAGACGCGGTCGCAGCGGCGGGCACGTTCCGTTCCGCACGGAGCCGCCACGTCGTCGTCCGCGAAATTCGAAATCCCGGCCTGCCGCCCCTCCCCCCGCGTCCCTGACCAGTCCAGCGGGTCGTCACTCGTCACCGCAGCACCTGCCTCGGGGCGGCCGCCCTCCTCGCCGAAAAAGAGGGGCGCACGGGAAAGTAAAAGAGGGAAAAAGGTTAAAGAAAGAGGGCACGGCACGCACGCTGCCATTTTCACCGCTCGCTGGCTTGGCTTGGCCTGGCCTGGTTACCTACCGCAGTTCGAATTCAAATCCCCGCTGCTGCTGGTGGAAGCGGAAGGAGAAGGGGCCGGATCGGAGGCTTCTCTCCCCAGGCACAGGCAGGCAGCTCTCGCGGCGGAGACCCACGGGCGGAGCGCGCTGTAAGTGCCGCTCCCTTCCTGCCTCCATCCTCTCCTCGCCAGCGGCCTCTCGCCGCCCTCTGCTGCCGTGCCAGCCAAGCTAAGAGGAAGTTCGAATCCGGAGCGACTCGCGTGCGCCGTGCTCTAGCTGCTCCCTGCGGTTCTGCTCCGAGGCGAGGGAGGGAAAATGACACTGTTCGTGCGCGGCGTCATCTTGTCATCTTCGGGGTAGTCTAGTACTGGGGGGGCTCCGATTTGTGCCCCGATTCGCGGGCTGCCGCGCGTTCAGTTCAGATTCTGACGCGGCGTTGCTGAGATTCGTTCGACCCCTATGGTGGCCTTTTCTAGGGGTTTAGCCGTACGTTTGGGGGTGGGGTGGGCGGGTGCTCTGCTGCTGGTACGCCGCAGCAAGCTCAAGCTCCACATACATGTGCCGGCGATGGATGGTTGGATGATGCATTTGCGATTTCTGTCAGCTCAGTCCGTATCGATTTAGTCTAGTACTCTGTCCGGCTGGTTTCCATTCAGTTGCTCCCTGTTTCAGTTTCAGTTGATTTCTGAATCCCGGTGCACGATTTGTTGTCACTTGTTAAAATTTTGAATCTCACTGTGCTCGATTTCAAATTGCTTTGCAGGGATCAAGCCATGGGTGGCGTTGGAGCTACCACCCCCAGCCCTCAGCCTCAGGGGAAGATGAAGACATCCGCCCCCTTCTGCACCCGCCACTGAGACCGACCCCCGCCAGTTCGTCGCCCCGCCGCCGAAATGAAGTCCAGCACGGCCGCCCCGTCCAAGGGCAAGGCGGCGTTCGAGCTCAAGCACAGGCTGCTCCAGGCCCTCAACAAGATCGCCGACAGGGACACCTACCAGATCGGCCTCAGCGAGCTCCACGCCACCGTCGACGCCCTCGCCCCGGACATGGTCGGCCCCTTCCTCTCCTGCGTCATCGACACCGACGCGGACCAGAAGAGCGCGGTGCGCAAGGAGTGCGTCAAGGCCATCGGCGCGCTGGCGCGGTCGCACGGGGCCCTGCTGGCGCCGCACATGCCCAAGCTGGTCGCCAGCGTCGTCCGCCGCCTCAAGGACGCCGACTCCGTCGTCCGGGACGCGTGCGTCGACACCTGCGGCACCCTCTCGGCGTGCGCCAGGGAGTTCGGGGACGGCGGCGCCGCGCTGGTCGCGCTGGTGCGGCCGCTGTTCGAGTCGCTGGGCGAGCAGAACAGGTATGTCCAGGCCGGGGCCGCGCTCTGCCTGGCCAAGGTCATCGATGAGAGCAGCTACTTCCCTGGCCCTGTTCTGCCGCAGATGCTTGTCCGTGTTGTTAAGATCCTCAAGAACCCGCATTTCATGGCCAAGCCCGCCGTGATCGAGCTGCTCAGAAGCATTGTTCAGGTCCCTCTCCTGCTCTCCTATATCAATACTTGCATTGTAATTGAACCCCTTCATGCACTAGCACTCTAGCAGCACTACTGCATATATGTTCTCTCTATTTTGGCATGATTACCTTGCTTGTTTAGCTGAGATGAGGGCTTTGCTTTTATCATCTTTAGTTTCTTAGTATGTATTTAGCCATTCTGGTCCATCATTTTTATCAGAACATGGTCTAGGTAGTTGAACGATTTTGTAGTCATGGCATGCATCATTAATTGCCATAAATTAGTACTGGTGATTAGTAGTAGTATCATGGGAAGGAAGCATGCTGCATTGTAATAACAGGGTAGCTGTTGTTTAATGGCTGCTCAGCAGTTTGTAATAACAGAGCACCTGTGATATAATGGCTGCTCAGCAGCTTGTCACACAAAATACATCTAGCTTGCCTTTTAAAGTCGGGTGTCGCTGCTGCTTGTTCACTCCGAGTATGCTTCACACTGCTAGTATGCTTGGCATCTATTTCTGCTGGAAATTCAGACAATATATATTTTCTAGAAGCAGAGTGATTATCTATTTATCTTCATCTTCAATTTTATGTTGTAAGTTGTAACTTGAGATTGACCTTAGCATTCTGTTGATGTTCTAATTTTTGTAGGCTGAAGGTGCTTCTACAGAGCAGGCTTTATCATCAGCACTAACAAGTATTATGGATTCCCTGAAGAGTAGTGACTGGACTACAAGGAAAGCAGCTTCTCTAGCTCTTTCAAGTATTGCTGTCAGCTCTGGATATTTGGTTGCGTCTTTCAGAACTTCCTGCCTTCGATCCCTTGAACGCTGTAAATTTGACAAGGTAGGTACACACATCGTGAAATTGATGCAGTGACATTTTTTTTGCATATGCTATAGTAATGTTTGTGCTTCCTATGATAGGTAAAACCGGTGCGTGATGCTATTACCCATGCCATACAGTTGTGGAAAGCTATTCCAGGGTCTGAGACTCCTGAACCATCAGAAGCTGGATCATCCACAAAAGGTATATATTCCTTTAATAATAACTCACTGTTTGTCTAATGTGCAGGAAAGCAGATGCAATACTTTGTTTTGAAGCATTAACTCAACTAACATAATTAGATTTGTTTCTATTATGTGTACTGAAATCTTCTCTTCCCTGGCAGAAAACTTTTTTGGCGACCATAATGATGCCAGAAGTGTACATGATGGTGGATCAAGAGCGACTTCTTTTAGGAGAGTTGAGCCTACACCTTCAGCATCTGTTGTCAGTGGCAGTTCTATCACTTCGGTAAAGAAGAGATCCCCATTGTCTGTCAACAAGATACCTCAAAACAATGCCTCAAATCAGCAGCATTTGAAGTCAAGTGACTGGCATGTGGAAATATCAGTCCCTAAGCAGAATACAGTGCCAGATCTAGTGAAAAAGGGATATGGCAGCAACCGCATGTTGAAATATGCAAAAGGAAGTCCTTATGGAATTGTAGATGAAGACATCAAGTCTGACTATGACCCTATGGATGATAAACAAGAATGCTCCTCTTTATCAGAAGTAGCCAGCAGGAGCTATGAGACGAAGCATGTCACCTCTGCTCTGGAAGTCACTGAAGATGTCACTGAGCTTTGCCCTAGGGCCCGAGAGACCAAGAGCATAGACTCCACTGTTACAGATGTCACTTCACATGGCACACATACTTGTTGTCTGAGTGCGACAAAAGAACTAGCCCTTATTAGGAAGCAACTACAAGAGATGGAAAGGAAGCAAGCAAATCTTTTTGATCTTTTGCAGGTGAGTCATCTTGTTGAATTAACTCCTTTCTATACTTGCCCAATTTACACAATGTTTATCTATGTGATCTGATAGCATTATCTATGATTTATAGAAAAATAATGCATATTCTTCACATGGAAAAAATGCTGTGCTGTATACAAATACTTATGAACAAACCACGTATGTAAAGATGTACTGCAAAGAATTGCCTTCCCAAGCACCTTTTTTGTACTAACTACTGTGGAGCAAAAGCGCACTCACTTTTTTTCACCTGTTTCTTGTAGGAGTTCATGTCGAATTCTGTGGAGAACATGTCAGTGCTGAACTCAAAAGTACACAATTTGGAGTATGCTGTAGACAAAACTGTGTATACAATTACTCAGAGTGAAAGCCGCTATCAACTTCCTGGCTCCAAGGGTTTTAAGAACCAGAGTGTCTCTTCTTCACCCAGGCTTTCTAATTCAACACCTAGATCATCCGTTGATGCCAACTTTAGGCCACCAACAATTCCTCATTTGAAACAAGAGAAGAAGTGGGCTCACGATCTACCATCTAAGGGCATGAGCACTTGTGTAAAAGAGGGTCATGAATTTCTGAAGGCCCATGCTCGTAACAGAGTTATGAAGCCTGGGGCTGGGAGCTCAGAGGAAAGTTACATTCCAAGTTTAGTGAGGGGTCGAGCATCTGGGGTCAAGGGGACCTTCCCGGTTCCATTTACGAGTCCATGTGATCAGTCTGATCTGCAAAATGCATTGTGTGCTTCTAATCAGGCTGGCGAGTTTCGCGGTGCTGACGGCATGGAGCCTGCATATGCTGAAGCCCTTAGCTATGGTGATTCTGATGATCTGATTGACCTGATGGACAGAACTGGGCCTGTTCTTGACAAGCTGTCGCGTGAAACGGCAAATGAACTTTTAAGGGTTATTGCTGGCCAGTTCCTTGGCACAAAGTTATTTGACTTGGCCCTACCTTGGATTCAGCAGGTAAGCTAAGTACTAGTAGCAATCTGTTTATACCTGCAATCATCTCCATGTCTGAAGAACTACAGTTGTGCATTTGCTGATTTGTGTGTGTCCGCCCAGGTGGTGGATCTAAGCACGGTTTACAAGCCGAGCCAAGTCTTTGTGTCCGCGAGAGCACAGAGGGAGTTCCTTGCTGCACTGGAGGAAGCAGCAACCAGCGGATCCACAGAACCAGCCGTCAGAATCGCCATCGTGCAGCTTGCATTTAAACTGACCAAGGCTTGTGAGGCCGCCCCATGCAGGTAATCCACATCGTCCATGGACAGTGACTAGCAAGTGCTCCACCAGTTTCTGCCACCCAATTTTGGTTTCCTGTTTTACTGATGGATGCATCCATTCTGCTGTTGCAGGAAAATCTCAACCAGAGTATCCAGGGGAAGCGAATCCGTCGTCATGGCCACCGTGATGTGAAGTACTTCTTCCTTGTGATGTGACCCTAATGTGTGTCGAGGCATCAAACAATGTCCTTGCAGTGGTGTTCTAGTGAGATTGTTTTCTTTTCTTGTCGCGACGATGTATACTAGGTCTCGATTACCGTATGCAAGTCAGTAGTAGTGGTTTGCTAGCTAATCATATGTGTACTAGGTCTCAGAAGAGGTGGTGGTTGTTGTAGCCTTTTTCGTTTTCTTTTCTCGAACACTCGTCGTAGTGCGTGTCATTGTGTATTAGAAGAAGAATGCCGAGATGGCGCTTGCTGTGTTAGCCTTGTGTGGTGTTTGCTCTCTTGCGAGAGGTGATCAACGAGCTTGTGAGTTTATGTTGTGATCAAAATGTCAGTGCTGATGATCTTTGATGTTACTACCTACTTATGCTTGCCCAAAAGCTTTCTTTTCAGTGAAGTATCAGACTTGCTTACATGCGCTCTCTTTACATGGGTAAACACACGGGGAAAGAAGAACTCAGTGCAGTTACATGTTCACTACATTTTCAAACATGACACATTTCACTACAGTAGAAAAATGTAGCACCCACACTCACATACACTCACTTTTTACATTGTCTAGCTTAACCAGTGTTGCTTACCCTCATATGCTGTTCTAGTAAGTATATTCAGATGGACGGGCATCACCAATCCGAGATGTCGCTGCGCATTGACGCGCTGTAGAGGCCGCCGCCCCTCCTGCTGCTGGCGCTGCGCTGGACGCAGCCGGTGAGCTCCTGTGACACCTCTGACATGGGCGGCCGCAACCGTGGGTCAGACTGCAGGCATTTTGCAGCCACCAACAAAGAGCAGTTTTCAGATTTAATTTTACATGCGAGAATTGATCAGTTTTTCTGAGGATTTCAGTGAGAGCGCTGAACCTGGACGCAGCGGGTGATCACGTCGGCGAAGCGGGACAGCGCCTTGGGCGGGTACAGGCCGCGCAGGGCCGGGTCTGCCACCGATCCCAGGGCATCGCTGTCGTGGAGCTGCGGCGTCACAAACTTGACCAAGGACTGCTCATTTATCGGCTTTGAGCTGGGGATCAGACAACAGCTCACATATTACCATTTCAGTTCACAGGAATTTTGCAGGAAACAACTGCTTGCTTTACCTATCGTAGGACTTCCGGCCGGTTAATAGCTCGAGCATGACCACACCAAAACTGTACACGTCGCTCTTCATCGTGTAAGCCGATGGCCTTGTGCACTCCGGGGGACTGTACCCTGGCCCCAAGCTCTCGTTTGGATCCTGCAGAGAATTTCCATGTCAGAAGATTGCCCTCATTCTACGAGCAAGTGAAAATCGTTATCTCATGGCGCAAACAAGCAAACCTCGTAGAAGAATGCGAGGCCGCAGTCGGAGAGGTGAGGGTTGAGGTCGGCGTCGAGCAAGACATTGGATGACTTTATGTTCTTGTGGATGATCGGAGGCGAGCAGATCTCATGCAGGTACCTAAACAGAAACAAAACCTTTAGCATCCTAATTATCTTATGAACTCACTATGCTTCAGTGTTGCTTGTCAACTTACTCCAGAGCCTGAGCTGTACCGAGAGCGATCCGAACGCGGGTATCCCAGGTGAGAGGCTTGCTGTAATCGTCTGACAAATGCAGGAACTCATGGAGGGACCCGTTCATATGGTGCTCATACACCATGATGTAGTGCCCGGGCTCCGCGCAGTAGCCCACAATCTCACAGATGCTCGGTTGGCGCAGCCTGGAAATGCAGGTGACAAGCTCCACAAAGTCGCTTCTCTCTGAGAAGCTCAGCGGGTCAAACTTCTTGATAGCCAGCACCTGAAAAATCATCACGGTAAACAATAAGCTTCGATTACGGGACATGGTCATCATGTTCAGGCCTCTTGACTCTCCAAGCATTTTTCGTCAGGCCACTTGACAGAAATAAACTGCCAAAAACATTCAGTTCAACAGCATTTTGCTGCAACATGTTTTATATGCATATCTGACACCATTTTGTAGATGAAACTATAAGTTCTAGGCAACGTTGACTTCTCGAGATGATATTGTGGGATAGTTTATTTTTCTCTGAATTTGGAGGGAAATCATGAGGACCTACCTGTCCGTTGGCATATTTTGCCTTGTAAACCCGGCCGACCGTTCCCTGGCCTATTATCCTGCTACCGTGCCAGTTGCCAGTGGCCGCTTGTAGCTCTGACGATGAGTAGGTCAGCAGGCTGATCGGTTCCAAGATCCGCCTAGAATTGTTTAGCATGATCTGAAACTTATTGTCGTTCATCGTCTTGTAAGGCACAGAAGGCAGTGTTACACTGTCAATCGACGTCGATTTTTCCAGCGGCTTCATGCTGACTATTGAAGAATGGCCTGCAAAAGGGAAGACAAGAACCCTTATTATCCCAAGCCAAAATGTAGAAGTACCTGCAAACACTAGTGTTTGCATCAGTAAACGTGCTCTTGTCGAAAGGAACGTAAATTGTCGGTTCTGACCTGACTCGTCCATGTAGTAATGAGACGAGATGGGAGAGGATCGCTTCATCTGCAACACTGACAAGAGAATAACAGCTGCAAGGAGCACAGCTATGATCATTGCTCCGATAAAGAAACCGTTGATCCCGACGTCACTCTCTTCGCTCGATGAGGCTCCCGCCGAAGACCCCTTCTCCATCCCAGGAGGAGCCGACCCGGATGACCACTGGTTCCCACCAGTCCTTGAGAATGTAGTTAGCACTGTCAGAACTGATGAAATTGTAGTGCAAAAGGAGCAATGTTGGGTGCAGGTACCACTTACTTGAGGCTGTCGATTTTTTTCAGTTTACTTGGAATCCACCCGGTGAACTTGTTGTTCTGCAGATTCCTTGAGCACAAAGGGAGGAAAACCGTTCTAGCTTAGTTCTGAATCATCACACTCATGCAAATATATGGATTTGAATCAGTACCTTTTCAAGTAAAGTAAGCAAAATTAAGAATTATTTTTACATGCATTTATATTAACAACACTGCTTCTTTTGCATTTCCATGTTGAAGTAATTAACCAGAAGCATACACTTTTAACCATGGCGATAAAATTGGTTTGAGGTGGCAGTATTTACTCGGGGTATACTTACAGATCCTCCAGAGAAGAAAGTTTGGCCAGAACGTCGACATGGCCAGTGAACTGGTTGCTCTCCAAGTTCCTGGATATATATTTTGAAAAGATTGACAGTCATTTGTTGATCCAAAGGAGAAATAGCCAACGAAGTTCCTAAAAATCCAGTTGCCTTACAGTGTCTTGAGGCCTGTCAGGTGCTGGAAACTCTGGGGCAGGTTACCGGAGAGGCGGTTGTCAGAGAGATCCCTGATGACACAAATAGAATTGCTTACTGTAAGAAGAAAATTAATGAGCTCTGGTCAAATCAAGCATCACAGGCTAAATCTCTGTTACCGCGACATTACCAACAAACTAGTAGAGTTGTGGTAAATTTATCAAGGGGTTAATACTACAATGAACACTGAATTTGGTATGCATAACTTACATTGTCGAGAGCTTTGGAAGTTGCGTGAACATGTCCGTCAACTGCCCGCTTAAGTGATTGCTTCCGACGTTTCTGCGGTCCATTGAAAAGGCAGTTTGGTGACCGATCCATTCAGGAAAAACAATCATCATCGGAAAAAAAGACGGCAGCATGAAATAGGTTCTTACAGTGTCTCTAGATCAGACATCTGAGATACCGAATAGGGAATCCCGCCGGTAAACGCATTCCCTTGCAGGTTTCTGTATCACAACATATCATAAAACACACTGGTTTAACTACTGGGATTACCCGTGCCAACAGCAACTATGGAAGGAAAAAAGCCCAGGAAAATGAACTTACAGCTGAACCAGGTTGGGTGGGAGCGAGTAGGGGATCTCGCCGCTGAGCTTGTTGTCGCTCACATCGCTGTGCTACGCAAAAGAAGGGAAAGCTGAACTAAGTTGCGCAACCAACGGCGGCGGCGGTCGATGAACCGGAGAGAAGATTTGGGTTCACAGTTGGGCATGACTCACAATTTGGTTACTGATTTGAGGCTGGACAGCTGGAAGCCGAGGTTGCCGGTGAGGTCGAGCCCCGACAGGTCACTGCTCCATGCAGAGCGATCAAGCCACAAAACAAAGCTGTTAAACATTCTGTGTGAGGAAGAAGGGGATGGATGACAAAGGAAGCTTGAGATTTCACGATGGTCTTGAGCAGGAAATTTCCTGATCCCCTTTGTTTGGCGGTTATTACATTTTGGTGACGGAATTGTCGCTGCAGTCGACCCCTCTCCAGCCGTCGTCGTCGTCGCAGGGGTCGCCGCCGTCGGCCTTCCAGTTGTCCAGCTTGGACGGCTTGTGCATGCTGGTGAAGAGCACGTTCAGCGCCTCCACTGGTGAAACATGGCGGTAAAACGCACAAAATGTTCTTCAGCATTGTAATGTTCACAAGGCAGGAAACGGGAGAGAAATTCCCGGTCTCTCTCGCTCACCGTCGGCCCGGTCGGTCTTGGCCACCGCGACGGCGACCACCGCGGAGAGGAGGAGGAGGAGGAGGAGGGCGGCGAACGGCCGCCGTGGACGGGCCATGGCGGGTGGGCAGAGGACCGGGCCTGTCAGGGGGGAGCATGCAGGAGGAGGTCACCTCTCCTCCTCTCGCTCATGGGCATGTGGATGTGGGTTTCTAAAATTGGGAGGGAGGCGGGAGGAGGGTGGGGAAGATGGCGCCGGCCGGGCGGCGAGAGTGGCGGGAAGCCCCTCGTTTTGAAGGTCCCATCTCTCTCCCATGGGGCGTCTCACCTGACCTGTATGGTCCAATTGATACAAGAGCTAACCCAGATCAGTGTCAACAAGCTCCGTCGTAGTCTAGGTGGTTAGGATACTCGGCTCTCACCCGAGAGACCCGGGTTCAAGTCCCGGCGACGGAATTTTTAATATTTTTTCCTTCTCATTTTAGCTACTGTAGAAATGCAACATTTTTAGCCATGTTAGTAATCTTTCTTTCCTACATTTTAATCATGCTAACAAGTTTTTTTTTTTTGCAAAGCAGGGAAATACGTCAAATGGTAGGAGTCAGAGAGCATATTGTGTGCACAAATTAAACTAAGGAAAAAAAATTATAATGGAGGAATACAATGATTGATGGACCAAAATGCAGAAACTAATTTCTCTGCTAGATGAAGCAGGTGGGTTTGGATAAAATCAAATGCAGGCGCAGGCAAAACGGAAATTACATATCATCAGCATTGTATCTCCCCCTCGAAGAAGTCATAATATCATTGTACATAGTTATCATCTACTGAAAACCAGGGTAATTCAACAATAACATCCAGAAACCCGAAATCACCTTTACTCCTTCCCTTTCTATTCTCTATATATGTATATGCTCTTGCAGAGGGAAACAATGGCCTAAAAAAAGGAAAGAAACTGAACGGCTTCCGTCCCTGGCGCCAGCTCTGTAGTACCCTGTGTATCTGGAGAGTCAAATGCTCACAGCAGCACCTGCTGCAGCAGCAGCAATGTCATTGTCAGGTATCCCGCCCTATGCCGCGATGTGGTCGCTCAGCTTCCGCCCGCTCGTCTCCAGGGGGAAGTAGGACACGGCCACGGCCGACACGAGCATCACCGTGATGAACACCGCGATGGCCGCGGTCTGGTGGCACGCGTGCACCAGGCCGACGGCCACAAGCGGGCACAGGATCCCGCCGAAGCGGGCGATGGAGCTCGCGAACCCCACACCTGTCGCCCTCACGGCAGTTGGGTATATCTGCAAGAGGCGACGGTGTGAGACGTTTCACAAAAGAGATTTAGCAGAATACAGGGTGCTGCTATGGCATGGACAAACCTCAGGGGCGTAGATGTGCAGGACGATGAAGCTGGCGGAGATGCAGATGCGCGCTCCGAACAGGAAGACGGTTGTCAGGGATTCCGTCTGAGCAAACATGAGAGGAGCTATGCACAGGCAACTGACGTAAAGCATCAAGGACATCGAGAGCTTGCGTCCGAACTTGTCCACGATGGCGGCTGACAGAATAAGGCCAGGAACCTCTGCGTCGATCAACATGCCGTGAATGAGAAGTATACTCTAGGGAAGGATAGGTCAAAGGAAAAATGATTGGCCATAGGAGAAAGCATATATACCTCCAAAGCTAGTGATGAATACATTCCTGTAGAGATTAACATCAGTTGAGTGGGTTGTTTCAACTGTTACTGCTCCTTCTGAGCCACAGATCATATTTCCATGACTCAGCTCTGAGGTTAGCAGAACAAGACCGTAGTACAAGAAGGCGAGACCGAGGAATACAGTCCAAAGAAGAAGAGTCGATCTAATTAGATTTGGGGACAAAAGCCTTAAGATGGCATTCAGGCCCCCAATCCCAGGTTTGCTGGCGTGATCGACAGAGTTGGTTTTCCTAGCTGAAACCAACTGTGCAGATTCTGCAGAATCTGCCATCTCGTGGAGCTCCACTCGATTGCCAGCACTAAGCCGTCCAGAAGGGAGAGCTACACGGTTTACTCGTGCCATTGTTTCCATAACATGCACTGCATCAGCTATTCTGCCCTTCATGCATAGGTATCTTGGTGACTCGAGTGTCAATGGGTAGAAGAGTAGTAGGGCAAATGATGGCAATGATGAGAGCGCTAGCAGCCACCTCCAGCCAAAAGCTGGCATCACAGCCTGCAAATTAAGCGGATTAGTGCCTGCAAATTGCCGTGTCTGTTTTTTAAATAGTACAGTTACAAATTAGAGTGAATGTTCGTGTGGTTTGATCTATTGTGCCAACAAGAATTCACCAGATCACTCAGACAATGGTATTACTTTTGCAAAAATGCAGGAACTTACCCAAGCAAGCGAAGCTTCCAGTATTGTGCCAATGGTCCAAAATGCTGAGAAGATGACCATCCAAGTTCCTCGGTTAGGAGCAGGGACAAACTCTAGAAACCAAGAAGATAGAACTGGTCCACCACCCAGTCCAACACCAACAAAAAATCTTAGTACAATCAAAGATGAATAGTTTGGCGCGAAGGCACTGAGAAGACCTGCCCCACCGGTTACAAGGGCTGTGAAGTTGAACCCAACCCTGGAGAAGTACGAAGTAGCAACAATGAGGAAGAATATACTTACAGCATGCAAAATATGAACTACAGACAAAAATAGATATCCTAAAAATGTATTTATTTGCCTCTCCCAGAAGACATCCTAATTAGTTAAACTTAGCTAGTCTGGTATGCAGATTCAACGTAACCAGTCTGGTATGAAGATTCCCAACCTACATCCCATATGTAGCAACCTCTTGGCTCTCAACTTGAGAGTTATCCTATCGTGCCGGCAAGCTCTACCATAGACAGGGATTATATTAGCCTGCCTCTCCTGGAAGACATCCTAATTAGCCTGCCCCTCCTGGAAGACATCCTAATTAGTTACACTTAGCTAGTCTGGTATGCAGATTCAACGTAACTAGTCTGGTATGGAGATTCCCAACCTACATCCCATATATAGCAACCTCTTGGCTCTCAACTTGAGAGTTATCCTATCGTGCCGGCAAGCTCTACCATAGACAGGGATTATATCAGCCTGCCTTTCCTGGAAGACATCTTAATTAGTCAAACTCAACTAAACTAGACTAAAGTTATCAAGTGAAAGAATATATTTTTATGCCCATAGTATTAATTAAGAATCATTCCAAAACATTACTTGGCTCAATTGTGTATGCCTAGCTAAATTCCACAGCATAAATTCCGCTGTTAGGGTAGATGTATTTGAAAGACAAATTTCCAATAAATAAACAATGGAAAAGCAGGAAAGGACCTACCTTCTCCCGTAGTTGTCCGAAACTAAGCCCCAACAGTATGCTCCTACGAGCATCCCTAAAAATACAACACTTGTGATGAAACTCTCTTCCTGTGCAGAAAGGCCCCATTCAGCGTGAACCGACTGCCCAACAAACGACAGAAGCATCATTTCCATCGCCTCTGAGATCTTGGCCATCCCGGAATAGGCAAGCACGAACGCTTGGAACTTTCCGAACCCCATGGACACCAGCGCCTCATCGACAGTATAAGTTGACACACCGTCCTCCATCTGAAAAATAAACAAACAGACATGATACATGGATTAATCGGTTTCATGTTTGCTATCATACTGCATTGGCAGAGAAGTTTCTTTTTCCATTAAGGCGGCATCAGAAGTAAAATGGGATTCGTGCAGTCTGGGATCCTCCATCATCAGAAGTAAAAATAAGCTCAAGGACCATATTTCTCTGATTTGATAATCCAAAAGACAGCAAATTCCAGACAGTACCAACCAGCACTCTACTCTCTGGGATTCATGCTGTCAGAGTGTAGACAGCCCCCTTGCTCAACACAGAAATAGACCTAAAGTTGTACGTACTACTACCAAAGGAATACAATGGCTGACAAACTAACCCAACGATTTTCAGTTAGATTGCCAAACAGTCAACAGCTAACAGAAAGATAACCAGACCACCGGATCAGATTTATAAATCTAGGCAACCTAGGTCACACGTCCGGGCGACGGATCCTCGGCTGAACAAGTCACGCATTCAGGCCGGACTGCTCGCTGGGGCCGGCAGCGCGTCGCCGGACGGGAGCCGGCTCAAATCGAGCGTGTTACAAGGACGGAGCGCGGCGGCTGGGGCGGAGAGAGTGGGAGACGGGGAGGGGCGGAGGGAGCTCGTTGGGGAGAGTACCTCGTCGGGGTAGGTAGGAGGGGGGCCGGCGCCGGCGGCCTCCAAGTCGCCGGGAACGGACGCGACGACCGGGTCGGGTGTGGGCGGCTCGTTTTTTTTCCTTTTTTTTTCTGATGACGACGAAAATGGAAAGAAAACGTCCGTTTTACGCCTAAGTAGCGGTTACCATGAGTGTGCTTTACGCCTAAGGATATTGTACCCAAAAGGACTAAAAAATATCAATTTATTTCATTAGAGAAAACTCTATGCCTCTATTTAATTTGCTAAAAGTTCTGATCTAGTAATATTCATCAAGGAGTAACAAAAATTACATCCATCATAGTACACCGTCACCTAGCAACGACTAAAAGCATTGCAGCGAGCCGAAGGCGCATCGTCGTCATCACACTCCCTCACCGGTGTAGGGAAAATAATGTTGTAGTAGACAGTTGGGAAGTCCTTGTGCTAAGACCCCAAACGACTAGCGTACCAAAACAACAGCGGTCGCTGATGAAGAGAAGCTTAGATAGAAATGATCTAAATTGTAGACAAGCGAACGCACACGAACAAAGGCCAGATCCACTGAAGACAAACACCGATCGAATTTCATGAGTTCTGTGTGAGATACACCGCCACACACGCCTCCGACTACGCGAGACACGCCTACAAGACGGGGGCTAGGCGGGGAGAACCTTATTCCATTTTCAGGGAGTCGCCGCCGCCTCACCTTCCTAAACAGGACACAAACCCTAAACAGACTAAAAATACCTAAAAACTAAGCATGAGCTCTGCAGGCAAGGCTGAGATCCATCCATGTGTCGGTGTCAAAATCGTCAGACCTCAGGGTAGGAGGTAGCAGGAACAAGGGAGACGATGTTTACCCAGGTTCAGACCCTCTTGGTGGAGGTGTAATATCGTTCATAATTTCTTTATATAAGGAATAAGGAATTGCACTCACACTAGCACCCACATCACATAAGCCATGATAACAATGATCTCCAATTTTAACAGAAACAATAGGCATGCCAACCACAACTCTATGTTTATCTTTAGTATCAGGTTTAGCAATCCTAGCAGCTTCATCACAGAAATAAATAACATGCCCTTCAATATGATCGACCAAGAGATCTTTAACCATAGCAATACTAGATTCAACTTTAATTTGTTCAGGGGGTGTAGGTGTTCTAGTATAACTCTTACGAACCACAGTTGAAACTTTAGCATGATCCTTTATTCTAATAGAAAAAGGTGGGTTCTCAATATAAGCAGTAGGAACAATATGATCAACATTACAAGTAATAGTTTCTTCTTCAACTTTAATAGGTTCTACTACTTTAACTTCAATGGGAGGATGGTACTTAAACCACTTCTCCTTAGGGAGATCAACACGAGTAGCAAATGATTCACAGAAAGAAGCTACTATCTCAGAGTCAAGTCCATATTTAGTACTAAATTCACGAAAAACATCGGTATCTCATACGTCTCCAACGTATCTATAATTTTTAATTGTTTTCCATGCTATTATATTATCTGTTTTGGATGTTTTATATGCATTATTATGCAATTTTGTATGATTTTTTGGGACTAACCTATTAACCTAGCTAGAGCCCAGTGCCAGTTCCTGTTTTTTTGTTTTAGAGTTTCGCAGAAAAGGAATACCGATCGGAGTCCAAACAGAATAAGAACTTTCACGATAATTTTTCTTGGACCAGAAGACATCCAGAGGACTTGGAGTACACGTCAGGGAAGCCACGAGGCACCCACAAGGACGGAGGGCGCGCCCCCACCCTTGTGGGACCCTCATGACTCCACCGACCTATTTCTTCCGCATATATATTCTCAAATGTTTCAAAACCTACCAGGAGAGCCACGAAAACACTTTCCACCGACGCAACCTTCTGTAACAGTGAGATCCCATCTAGGGCCTTTTCCAACGTCCTGCCGGAGGGGGATTCGATCACGGAGGGCTTCTACATCAACACCATTGCCTCTCCGATGAAGCGTGAGTAGTTTACCTCAGACCTGCGGGTCCATAGCTAGTAGCTAGATGGCTTCTTCTCTCTCTTTGATTCTCAATACCATGTTCTTCTCGATGTTCTTGGAGATCTATTCGATGTAATACCTTTTTGCGGTGTGTTTGCCAAGATCCGATAGAATTGTGGATTTATGACCAGCTTATATATGAATATTATTTGATTCTCCTTTGAATTCTTATATGCATGATTTGATATCTTTGCAAGTCTCTTCGAACTATCGATTTGGTTTGGCCAACTAGATTGGTTTTTCTTGCAATGGGAGAAGTGCTTAGCTTTGGGTTCAATCTTGCGGTGCTCGATCCTAGTGATAGAAGGGGAACCGACACGTATTGTATTGTTGCCATCGAAGATAGCAAGATGGGGTTTTCATCATATTGCTTGAGTTTATCCCGCTACATCATGTCATCTTACTTAAAACGTTACTCTGTTCTTATGAACTTCATACTCTAGATGCAAGTAGGAGTCGGTCGATGTGTGGAGTAATAGTAGTAGATGCAGGCAGGAGTCGGTCTACTTGACATGGAAGTGATGCCTATATTCATGATCATTGCCTTAGATATCGTCATAACTTTGCGCTTTTCTATCAATTGCTCAGCAGTAATTTGTTCACCCACCATAATATTTTCTATCTTGAGAGAAGCCTCTAGTGAAACCTATGGCCCCCGGGTCTATTTTCCATCATATAAGTTTTCAATCTACAATTTTAGTTTCCTATTTCTTTTGCAATTTTTTACTTCCCGGTCTATAAACCAAAAATATTACTATACCGTTTATCCATGTCTATCAGATCTCACTTTGCAAATAACCGTGAAGGGATTGTCAACCCCTTTATCGCGTTGGGTGCAAGCTGGTGTTTGTTTGTGCAGTTATTCGGTGACTTTGTTCGTTGTCTCCTACTGGATTGATACCTTGGTTCTCAAAACTGAGGGAAATACTTACTCTACTTTGCTGCATCACCCTTTCCTCTTCAAGAGAAAAACCAATGCAAGCTCAAGAAGTAGCAGTATCCATAAAAGATTTAACACAATCAAACCTAAGATTTATACCTGATTCCTACCTTCATCGAGTTCCCAATCTTCAAGGTTGCATTTAATTCTTTCCAATAAATCCCATTTGAATTCAATATCCTTCTTCATAAAAGAACCAGTACAAGAAGTATCGAGCATGGATCGATCATTATGAGAAAGCCGAGCATAAAAGTTCCGAATAATAATTTCTCTTGAGAGCTAATGATTGGGGCATGAATATAACATTGAATTAAGCCTCCCCCAAGCTTGAGCGATACTTTCACCTCCACGAGGCCAAAAATTATATATATAATTCCGATCACGATGAACCAGATGCATAGGATAAAACTTCTGATGAAATTCCAATTTCAACCGGTTGTAGTTCCATGATCCAATATCATCACATAGTCTATACCATGTCAATACCTTTCCCTTCAAAGATAAAGGGAAGACCTTCTTCTTGACAACATCCTCGGGCATACCTGCAAGCTTAAATAATCCACAAACTTCATCCACATAGATTAGGTGCATATGGGGATGTAATGTTCCATCTCCTGCATAAGGATTAGCTAGCAGTTTCTCTATCATACCCGAAGGAATTTCATAATAAATATTCTTAGTAGGTGCAGTAGGTTGAGGAGAAACTCTTTGCTCTTCCGGTCGAGGTGAAGATACCCCGAACAAGCCCCTCAAAGGATTGTTTTCCATAGTAACAAGTGACAGTAAATTTCAGCACACTATATATATGTTTCCTTACCAAAGGTGCTTCACTCCCCGGCAACGGCGCCAGAAAAGAGTCTTGATGACCCACAAGTATAGGGGATCTATCGTAGTCCTTTCGATAACTAAGAGTGTCGAACCAAACGAGGAGCAGAAGGAAATGACAAGCGGTTTTCAGTAAGGTATTCTCTGCAAGCACTGAAATTATCGGTAACAGATACTCGCGTGATAAGATAATTCGTAATGGGTAACAAGTAACAAAAGTAAACAAGGTGCATCAAGGTGGCCCAATCCTTTTTGTAGCAAAGGACAAGCCTGGACAAACTCTTATATAAAGCAAAGTGCTCCCGAGGACACATGAGAATTGTTGTTAAGTTAGTTTTCATGATGCTCATATGATCCGCGTTCGTTACTTTGATAATTTGATATGTGGGTGGACCGGTGCTTGGGTGCTGCCCTTCCTTGGACAAGCCTCCCACTGATGATTAACCCCTCTCGCAAGCATCCGCAATTACAAAAGAAGAATTAAGGTACACCTAACCATAGCATGAAACATATTGATCCAAATCAGCCCCTTACGAAGCAACGCATAAACTAGGGTTTATGCTTCTGTCACTCTAGCAACCCATCATCTACTTATTACTTCTCAATGCCTCCCCCTAGGCCCAAATAATGGTGAAGTGTCATGTAGTCGACGTTCACATAACACCACTAGAAGAGAGACAACATACATCTCATCAAAATATCGAACGAATACCAAATTCACATGATTACTTATAACAAGACTTCTCCCATGACCTCAGGAACAAACGTAACTACTCACAAAGCATATTCATGATCAAGATCAAAGGATTATTAATTATCATTAAGGATCTAAAAATATAATCTTCCACCGGATACACCAACTAGCATTAATGATACGTCTCCAACATATCTATAATTTTTGATTGTTCCATGCTGTTATATTATCATTCTTGGATGTTTTATAGTCATTTTATATCATTTTTTGGTACTAACCTATTGACATAGTGCCAAGTGCCAGTTGCTGTTTTCTGCATGTTTTTTACATCACAAGAAATCAATATCAAACGTAGTCCAAACGCAGCGAACCTTTTTGTGGATTTTTTGGACCAGAAGACATCCAGTGGGCCAAAGAAGTACCGAAGAGGGAGCCCAAGGTGAGCACAAGACACCAAGGCACGCCTGGAGGCCCAGGCGCGCCCTGGTGGGTTGTGCCCACCTCGGTGGCCTCTCGAACCGCCTCTTTGCTCTATAAATACCCCAATATTCCAGAAACCCTAGGGGAGTCGACAAAAATCAATTCCAGCCCCCGCAAGTTCCAGAACCACCAGATCCAATCTAGACTCCATCACGGAGGGGTTCATCATGTCCATTGGTGCCTCTCCGATGATGCGTGAGTAGTTCTTTGTAGACCTACAGGTCCGTAGTTAGTAGCTAGATGGCTTCCTCTCTCTCTTTTGATTCTCAATACAATGGTCTGTTGGAGATGCATATGATGTAATTCTTTTTTGTGGTGTGTTTGTTGGGGTCCGATGAACTTTGACTTTATGATCAGATCTATCTTTTTATCCATGAAAGTTATTTGAGTCTTCTTTGATCTCTTTTATGCATGATTGCTTATAGCCTCATATTTCTTCTCCGATATTTGGGTTTTGTTTGGCCAACTTGATCTATTTATCTTGCAATGGGAAGATGTGCTTTGTGATGGGTTCGATCTTACGGTGCTAGATCCCAGTGACAGAAGGGGAACCGACACGTATGTATCATTGGCATTAAGGATAACAAGATGGGGTCTATTTCTACATAAATAGATCTTGTCTACATCATGCCATCGTTCTTATTGCATTACTCCGTTTCTCCATGAACTTAATACACTAGATGCATGCTGGATAGCGGCCGATGTGTGGAGTAATACAGGCAGGAGTCGGTCTACTAATCTTGGACGTGATGCCTATAAAATGATCATTGCCTGGATATCGTCATTATTATTTGAAGTTCTATCAATTTCCCAACAGTAATTCCTTTACCCACCATTTGGTATTTTCCTCGAGAGAGGCCACTAGTGAAACCTACGGCCCCCGGGTCTCTTCTTTATCATATTTGCCTTTGCAATATATTTTTATTTGCTTTTATTTTCAGATCTATTAAATCAAAAATACCTTGCTGCACTTTATTTTATTCGAGATCTATTTATTCCATCTATCATATTTTTATCACGTCTGTTTGCCAATTTCTGGCGCCGTTACCCAAAAGGTATTGACAACCCCTTTAATACGTCGGGTTGCGAGTATTTGTTATTTGTGTGCAGGTGCTGTTCAGGTAGTGTTGCGTTGTTCTCCTACTGGTTCGATAAACTTTGTCTCATCACTAAGGGAAATACCTACCA
Organism: Triticum urartu; assembly: GCF_003073215.2. Lineage (NCBI taxonomy): Eukaryota > Viridiplantae > Streptophyta > Magnoliopsida > Poales > Poaceae > Triticum > Triticum urartu. The sequence goes on along the minus strand of NC_053026.1, from coordinate 532,160,654 downwards.
TTTCTGTTGAGGGAGTCCTGGATTATGGGGTCCTCGGGTGTCCGGGCTACGTGATGTGGGCCAGACAGATGGACCGTGAAGATACAAGATAGAAGGCCTTCCCTCGTGTCCGGATGGGACTCTCCTTGGCGTGGAAGGCAAGCTTAGCATGCGGATATGAATATTCCTCTCTCTGTAAACCGACTCTGTACAACCCTAGCCCCCTCCGGTGTCTATATAAACTGGAGGGTTTAGTCCATAGACACACAATCATAATCATACAGGCTAGACAATTAGGGTTTAGCCATTACGATCTCGTGGTAGATCAACTCTTGTAACCCCTATACTCATCAAAATCAATCAAGCAGGACGTAGGGTATTGCCTCCATCAAGAGGGCCCGAACCTGGGTAAAACATCGTGTCCCTTGTCTCCTGTTACCATCGATCCTTAGATGCATAGGTCGGGACCCCCTACCCGAGATCTGCCGGTTTTGACACCGACATTGGTGCTTTCATTGAGAGTTCTACTGTGCCGTCATCGAAAGGCTCGATGGCTCCATCAATCATCTACAACAATGCTGCCGCAAGGGAGATTTTTCTCCCCGGCCAGATCTTTGTATTCGGCGGCTTCGCACTGCATGCCAACTCAGTTGGCCACCTGGAGCAGACCGACAGCTAGGCCCCTGGTCACCAGATCCGTTTTGGAAATCTGGACTATGTCGCTGATATCCTAGGAGACTTGATCTTCCAAGGGTTCGCGGCCTCAGCCACCGCTCCGGCCTTAGATCCAGAGCATGTCATCAGGTCCGAAGACGGGAGTCTAGAGCCCACCGGACTTTCTGCAGCCTTAGAGCTCAACACCGAGAGAATAGCGACCCCAGCAATCATTGCAAGGCCGGACTCTTCTCCGGATACTACTTCTGAACCCTGGAGGCCCATGTCATGCGAGCTCGGCCTAGAAACTTCCGACCATGTCCAAACCCTGCTCTTAAACGAGGCTTTGGACCTAATGCGATCCCTCGTCATCATAGAGGAACCGCTTCTGAATCACGCCCATCCCGTACTAGGGGCTGGAAATAGGGAATTTTACTTCCCACCCACCACCCACTTCATAGCCACTGTCGAGGACCTAACCGACATGCTTGATTACGCCTCCGAAGACATCGACGATATGGACGACGATGCCGGAGAGGAGCAAGCCCAAAACCCACTGGTCACCGGACGTTGGACGACCACCTCCTCGTATGACGTATATATGGTGGATACACATAAAAACAGCGACGTCGATGATGAGAAAACCCAATCGAGGACGAACCTCCTAAGATACCGCCGAAACATCGACGTCAGCGGCGCCACCCTAAAGCGTGTCGCGGTAAGAATAGCAATACCGGCACCAAAGACAATAATACTCTGGAGAACGCCGAAGACCAAGAAAACCCCATCGAACAGGATGATCGGGAGGACGGGCAAGTTGACCCTGACGAACAAACAGGGAACAACGAGTCGGAGGACAGCAACTATCTGCCTCTCTCCGAGGACGACGTAAGCCTCAGCGATGAAGATTTTAGCGTGCCAGAGGAACCCCTCGAACAAGATCACTTCAAGCACCAGCTAATTACCACAACTAGAAGCCTAAAAAAGAAACAACAGAAGCTTCAAGCCGACCAAGATCTGCTCAACGACAGATGGACTAACGTCCTGGCAGCCGAAGAATACGACCTTGAACGCCCAGCAAAGAGTTACCTAAAGCGTAAGCTGCTACCCTAATTCGACAATGAGGCGTTGGAGCCCATACCACCCGTGCGCAATGTGGCTGACGGACCCGATAGACCACCACGTGGCCGGGACAAAGCGACAACTCAAGCCGAACACCAGCCCGCACCACCTCGTCGTAAAAGCAGAGAAACAACAACTCGGAGATACACATACGACCTACGACAGGACGTGAAAAATAGGGCAGGTCAGACCAGGTCAATCTACGGATCGCGGGGGCGTGCTCCAGCGCGAGAGGCGGGCTATCAAGCCTGGTGCGATAAACACAACTAACCCTGGGATGAAAACCGCATACGGACTCCATCCGAACTGCGTCGTGACATGGCCCGATACAGAGGCGCCGCACACCCCCTATGCTTCACCGACGAGGTAATGGAGCATGAGTTCCCTGAAGGGTTTAAACCCGTGAACATCGAATCATACGAAGATTTTCTTCTCCACATTCACATGGCCCGTGGTGATGATCTACACGCCATCAAATATCTTCCCCTAAAACTTAAGGGGCCATCTAGGCACTGGTTAAACAGCCTCCCAGAAAACTCTATTGGAAGCTGGGAAGACATGGAAGATGCCTTTAGAGACAACTTCCAAGGCACTTATGTCCAGCCTCCGGATGCCGATGACCTCAGTCACATAGTCCAACAGCCTGGAGAGTCGACCAGGAAATTCTGTGTAGCGACCAGACCTCAAATAGTCTGATCTTTGTGCTCCGGTGTCATCCCTGGATCAGTAATGCTGACACCACACAGTACTCGGAGGATTTATAGCAGAGTAGCAATCACACACTTATTACATTGAGTGTCTCAAAAGAGAACTTATTACAATAAATATGGCTTAAGGCCATCTAATAACGATAACAGCGGAAGGCTTGGAAGATAAGTGAGTTCATCAACTCCAACGGCATCACTGAGTATAGGACCACGACCTAAAACTCCTTAATCGTCGTCTGAAAAGTCTGCAACATTAACGTTGCAGCCCGAAATGGGTCAGCACATGGAATATGCTTGCAAGGTAACACATAGAGAGTAATGGAATGAAACAGCTATACTATATGCATATTTGGCTGGTGGAAAGCTCTATGGTTACAGTTTTGTGTAAAGCCAATTTTTCCCTACTTCAAAGGAATAAAATTTAATTACTATCATGGTGGTTGTTAAACATTGAGAATGGTTGACAGCATTCTCAATCCCAATTAAGCATCATCATTAAACAAAACCCAACAAAATTAATTTAGGGTAACATGTTGAGATTCACATGATAATCCAAGTACTAGATACTCAAGATGTCCATAACCGGGGACATGGCTAACCATGATTAGTTTATTACACTCTGCAGAGGTTTGCACACTTTTCCCCACAAGACTCGATCGCCTCCGTTTGGTTTCTCGCACTACATGGTGTTTGAGAAGACGGATGATCGAGACATAGTCTTTCAGAAGCGCTAGCACCTTACGATCGGGTAGACCGTACCACCTACATTCCCCACATCTGCTAGTCTACCACTGTAAGAGTTCGCACAACTTAGTCAAGTATGCTAGAGCCCATAATAGCTTGTGGCTGCACACGGAAGTTTCTAGTATGAATAGTCTCATGATCCCTTTGAGCCTGGGTAGCGGTCCAAAAGAAAACAGGCAAGTCCTGGAATACCCAGGTGCCTCAATCCACCCAGATGTGTGTTTAAGTTGCCACCTTAGATAAACCATTAATTAACAACCTCACATCTGTCATGGATATCACTCACCCAATCCACGTCTTCTAGCATAGCATGGCATAATAAGCAAACGTAGAAGTAACTCCCAAAGGTTTGATAATAAACAGGTAATAGGTACTACCTCATCTACTTCCCATCCCACAATCTAATTAGATCCTAATCATGCAATGTGTGAGGATTGATCTAATGCAATAAAACTGGGTAGTAGAAAAGGTATGATCAAAGTGTTACTTGCCTTGCTGATGATCCGCGAAACCTAACGATTCGAAGTAACAGGCGGCGCACTCCGGGTATTCTATCGCAGACAAACAAACAAGCATAGAATAAGTACTCATCTAATGCACAGGTAAAACTCAAATAAGAGATCTAACCAGAAGGTTCAACTTAAGAACTCCGGTTGGCAAAAAGAATCAAATCGAACGAAGCAACGAAAGTCAAACGGTGAAAGAAAACAACTTCGTTCTAGTAATCTGGATCTAGGGCAAATTTTACAGTAACAAAAACCTTGTTTAAGTTGATTAAATGGAAAGAGGGTTTCAAGACGAATCCCTAGGCGCTTGAATCGCCTGATTCCGATAAACGAGCGAAAAGTTAAACTAAAACAAAAATCGGATCAGGAATCGCGATTAGAAAAATCGTGGATTTAATCCAAGAAAAAGAAAAACGACGAATGCCGAATTTTTTTTTCGGCACGGAAAACGAGGCGCGACGAACCTCGGGCGGCGGGATCGCCGTCGACGGCGGCTCCGGCGGCACGCGCGGATCGAGGCGGGACTGATGGGCTGGGGTGGCTCGGGGCGGCGCTATTTAAAGGCTGCCCCCGGGCGGTGTCCCGCTCGGGTACGGCCCGAAGTCGGTTCATTTTTTTTAATTATTCCGCTCGGAAGAAAAATAAAAAGAAATACTAAACGGACTCCAAAAATTCCGAAATAAATTTTCACGGGCTTCTAAAATCAAGCCGCTCAAGGTGAACATTTATTTGGGCCCTAAATGCAATTTTGAAAAACGCACTTTTTTCCTAAATTCAAATAAAACACCGAAAAACTCCGAAATAAAATCTTATTCAATTTTATTATTAAATCCTCAATATTTCTTTATTTTGGGAAAGTCACTTTATTCCCTCTCTCATATTTTTGTAAAAGAAATAATTGATGATAAAATAAATAAAATCAAATGATCCTATTCTCAAAATTTGAGAAAACTCAAATATGAAAATAACGAAATCCCCAACTCTCTCCATGGGTCATTGAGTTGCGTAGAATTTCTAGGATCAACCAAAATGCAAAATAAAATATGATATGCATGATGCTCTAATGTATAACATTCCAAATTGAAAATTTGGGATGTTACAAACCTACCCCCCTTAAGATGAATCTCGCCCTTGAGATTCGGGTTGGCTAGAAAATAGGTGAGGGTGGTCTTTGAGCAAATCTTCCTCTCGTTCCCAGGTGGCTTCATCCTCCGTGTGGTGGCTCCACTGAACCTTGCAAAACTTGATAACCTTGCTGCGAGTAACTCGGCTGGCAAACTCGAGAATCTTAACTGGTTTCTCCTCGTAGGTCAAATCATTATCCAACTGAATAGTTTCCAATGGCACTGTGTCTCTCAACGGTATGTCAGCCATCTCTGCATGACATTTCTTTAACTGAGAAACGTGGAACACATCATGTACTCCTGACAATCCTTCGGGTAATTCCAACTTGTAGGCCACTTCTCCCATACGCTCCAAAAACTCGATATGGTCCTACAAATCGTGGTGCTAACTTCCCTTTAACTCCAAAACGCTTTGTTCCCCGAAGTGGAGATACTCGAAGATAAGCTCTATCTCCAACTTCGTAAACTGTCTCCTTGCGTTTAGAATCTGCATAACTTTTCTGTCTAGACTGGGCTACCTTGAGCCTATCACGAATCAATTTCACCTTCTGTTCAGACTCTTTAATCAAGTCAGGACCAAACAACTGGCGGTCTCCAACTTCATCCCATGACAACGGTGTCCTGCACCTCCTTCCGTACAAGGCTTCGAAAGGGGCCATCTTCAAACTGGTTTGGTAACTGTTTTTGTAAGAGAAATCTGCATATGGAAAATTATCGTCCCAACTAGATCCGTAATCTAGCGCACAAGCTCTCAGCATATCCTCCAAAATCTGATTGACTCTCTCGGTCTGTCCATCTGTCTGTGGATGAAAAGCTGTACTGAATTCTAGCCTGGTTCCCAAAGTTTCGTGCAACTGCTTCCAGAACTTTGAGGTAAACTGGGTTCCTCTATCTGATATGATACTCCTTGGAACTCCATGCAGACATACGATCCTGGTCATGTATATCTTTGCCAACTTAGCACTGGTGTAAGTGGTCTTTACTGGGATTAAATGAGCTACTTTTGTCAATCGATCAACTACAACCCAAATCGAGTCATAGCCTGAACGAGTCCTGGGCAATCCCGTGATAAAATCCATGCCTAGTTTATCCCACTTCCATTCGGGTATCGGCAATGGTTGTGACAATCCCGCTGGCTTCTGATGCTCTGCCTTTACTCTCTGACATACATCACAAACTGCTACATACTCCGCAATATCCTTCTTCATTCCGGTCCACCAGAAAATATCCTTCAAATCCAAATACATCTTGGTGTTTCCTGGGTGAATCGAATATGGTGAGTCGTGTGCCTCTTGCAGTATCAACTTCCTGATCTCCTGGTCATTGGGCACGTAAACACGGTCTTCAAACCATAGGGTGTCGTGCTCATCCTCACGAAATCCTTTAGCTCTTCCTTTGCTCAGTTTCTCCTTTATAGCGGCAATCTCTTTGTCAGCTTTCTGAGCTTCTCTGATTCTATCCATCAAAGTTGACGGAATCTCCAATGCTGCTACATAGCCTCTCGGAACTATTTCCAAACATAGTTCACGAAGATTTTCGGCTAACTCCCTTGGTATTCCTCCCGTCATTAACGTATTGACATGGCTCTTACGGCTTAATGCGTCAGCTACTACATTAGCCTTTCCGGGGTGATAATGCAATTTCATATCATAATCCTTGATAAGCTCCAACCATCTCCTTTGTCTGAGATTCAACTCCTTCTGTGTGAAGATGTATTTCAATCTCTTATGATCTATGTACACCTCACAATGGTTTCCAATGAGAAAATGTCTCCATGTCTTCAATGCATGCACTACGGCTGCTAACTCCAAATCATGCGTGGCATAATTCAACTCATGAGGCTTCAGTTGTCTTGAGGCATATGAAACAACTCTCCCTTCCTGCATAAGCACTGCTCCAAGTCCTCGACGTGAAGCGTTGCAATACACCTCATAATCCTTGGTCTGGTCTGGCAAAATCAACACTGGTGAGGTAACCAAACGTTTCTTCAACTCCTGGAAACTAGCCTCACACTCCTCTGTCCATATGAACTTGGTATCCTTCTTCAACAACTCAGTCATAGGCTTCGCAATCTTTGAGAAATTCTCAATAAATCTCCGGTAGTATCCTGTGAGTCCAAGAAAACTCCGGATTTCTCCAACTGTTGTTGGGGCTTCCCACTTGGTCACAGTTTCAACTTTAGCGGGATCTACTGCTATACCTTCTCCAGATATAACGTGTCCGAGGAATCCTACTTCCTTCAACCAAAACTCACATTTGCTGAACTTGGCATATAATTGATGTTCTCTGAGCTTTCCAAGTACCAAACACAAATGCTCCTTATGTTCCTCTTCATTCTTCGAATAAACCAGGATATCATCAATGAACACTACAACGAACTTATCCAAAAACTCCATAAACACTTTGTTCATCATGTTCATAAAATAGGCAGGTGCATTAGTCAGACCAAATGACATAACGGTATACTCGTACAGCCCATACCTGGTGGTAAAAGCTGTCTTCGGAATATCTTGTTCTCGAATCTTCAACTGGTGGTATCCTGATCGCAGATCGATCTTGGAAAATACCTTAGCTCCTTGCAATCAATCAAACAAATCATTGATCATTGGTAGTGGGTACTTGTTCTTGATCGTTACTTCATTCAATCCTCGATAACCAAGAACCATCCTTAACGCTCCATCCTTCTTCTCCACTAGAAGTACTGGCGATCCCCAAGGCGAAGAACTTGGGCAAATATATCCTTTATCCAGTAACTCCTTAATCTGCTTCTTAATTTTCACCAAATCCTTTGCTGGCATCCTATATGGTCTCTTTGATATTGGACCTGTGCCTGGCAGTAGCTCAATCAAAAACTCAATATCTCTATCCGATGGCATGCCTGGCAACTCTTCTGGAAATACATCAGGGAAATCCCTTACCACCGGTACTTCCTCCTACACAACTCCTGTTAGGAAATTTACTTGAGTCCTCTTTGGCACATGCCGGGATACATACTTGATCCTTCTCCCTTCTGGGGTGGTAAGAAAAATTGACTTACTAGCACATTCAATATTCCCTTCATACTTTGATAACCAATCCATGCCTAATATCACATCCAATCCTTGAGATTCCAATACTATTAGGTCTGAGGGAAAAACATAGTTACCAATCCTTAATGGTAACCGATCACACCATAGACTAGCCACATACTGGCCAACTGTCCTTCCTCCTTGGCGCAAGTTGCGAAACTCACGCTTCTTCATGGCCATAGCTCCTGTTGAAACGTGTGCAGTACGAAAAGCCTGCTGAAACTGGTCCCATGTGACAGTGTCGACTGGGAAAGTGGCTGTGAAATTCTCCCACCATGATGTTGCGGGTCCTTCTAGCTGATGTGCGGCAAACTTCACCTTCTCCGCATCTGTGCATCCTGCTGTGGTCAACTCCCTAGCTGTCTTGTGGAGCCAATCATCTGCTACTATCGGCTCGGTGCTACTGGAAAACACCGGCGGATTCAGCCTAAGAAAACGGGCTAAGTGGTCAACAGGTGGTGGAGGTGGTGGTGGGTTGTTGTTGTTGTTCCCCTGATTCTGATTCTGGACTAACAACTGCATCAATGTGTTCTGCTGCTGGATCAACTGGGTGAGCTTCGGTGCGAAGGCAAATCCGGGGTCACGTCTCGGAGGCATCTGAGGGTTTAGAAAAGATGAGATATAAGAATAGAGGGGGTCTAAAGAGAAAACACTACCCATATGCACATGAGGCAAAAACAAAAAATTCACTTCATTCAATCAAACAAATGCATACAATCGATCTAACTATCACAAAAGTGCTCGGACTACTATATTTACATGGTGGACTACTACTACTGATGAGGTGGTCTACTAGAAATATTCTACGGTCGTTGACTCCATAATATCTGCTCCAGCTTCATCAACATAGTCATCATCGCTACTATCTGCTTCCGAGTCGGTGCCGTCGATGATGATGTAGTCTTCCGGGCTAATCTCCTGGGGTTCTTCGTCTTCATCTACTGGTGTAGGGCCTTCCATAAATATTCCAATCTTCTTGATTAGGTCGTCATTCTTCTCCACCAATACTTCAATTTCTTCTTCATAATCTTCACGTGTAGCCTTGAGTTCTTCCTCTAGTTCCTTGATTATAGTCTTAGCCTTCTTCAGATCTATCATGTCGGCGCACATCTGGTTTTCCTGTCGTTGAATGTGCTGGTTTAGCTCCTGGATAAAAGCTGCGATTGATCTATCCTTCCTAGTACTGATCATCTCCCAGTGTTCATCTCTGCGCCCACAAATCTGGTAGATAGTATCCTTGAGATCCTTGCGGTAGACTTCTCCAATGCGTCCCATGGCGATGCGAGCTGCCATGCTCTTTCCTAGACTCCAAGTTGGTGCATCAAAAGAAAACTCTATGGGCTTACTGACTGGCATGAACGTCCTTCCTGGAACTTGAACTTGAATCATCCAGCGCTCTTCTTCAGGTAAAGTGGCATTGTAGGTTCTGGTGAAACTTGGTAATCCTATGTTCAGGTATCTAGTGACTTCCTTCAAATGTCGTCCAAAGGGTGTATCTTCATCCGATTGTGTGAACTTGCTCCTTGCATCCGCCATCCTAAAGAGTAGAAAAGATGAGAGGTCAGAAGAGAAGAGAGTGAATAGTGATCTAGGTCTCTAACTTAGTTGTCGTGTCCTACAGTCAGCGTGTGCTCTGATACCATCTCTGTAGCGACCAGACCTCAAAAAGTCTGATCTTTGTGCTCCGGTGTCATCCCTGGATCAGTAATGCTGACACCACACAGTACTCGGAGGATTTATAGCAGAGTAGCAATCACACACTTATTACATCGAGTGTCTCAAAAGAGAACTTATTACAATAAATATGGCTTAAGGCCATCTAATAACGATAATAGCGGAAGGCTTGGAAGATAAGTGAGTCCATCAACTCCAACGACATCACTGAGTATAGGACCACGACCTAAAACTCCTTAATCGTCGTCTGAAAAGTCTGCAACATTAACGTTGCAGCCCGAAACGGGTCAGCACATGGAATATACTGGTAAGGTAACACATAGAGAGTAATGGAATGAAACAACTATACTATATGCATATTTGGCTGGTGGAAAGCTCTATGGTTATAGTTTTGTGTAAAGCCAATTTTTCCCTACTTCAAAGGAATAAAATTTAATTACTATCATGGTGGTTGTTAAACATTGAGAATGGTTGACAGCATTCTCAATCCCAATTAAGCATCATCATTAAACAAAACCCAACAAAATTAATTTAAGGTAACATGTTGAGATTCACATGATAATCCAAGTACTAGATACTCAAGATGTCCATAACCGGGGACACGGCTAACCATGATTAGTTTATTACACTCTGCAGAAGTTTGCGCACTTTTCCCCACAAGACTCGATCGCCTCCGTTTGGTTTCTCGCACTACATGGTGTTTGAGAAGACGGATGACCGAGACATAGTCTTTCAGAAGCGCTAGCACCTTACGATCGGGTAGACCGTACCACCTACATCCACTACATCTGCTAGTCTACCACTGTAAGAGTTCGCACAACTTAGTCAAGTATGCTAGAGCCCATAATAGCTTGTGGCTGCACACAGAAGTTTCTAGTATGAATAGTCTCATGATCCCTTTGAGCCTGGGTGGCGGTCTGAAAGAAAACAGGCAAGTCCTGGAATACCCAGGTGCCTCAATCCACCCAGATGTGTGTTTAAGTTGCCACCTTAGATAAACCATTAATTAACAATCTCACATATGTCATGGATATCACTCACCCAATCCACGTCTTCTAGCATAGCATGGCATAATAAGCAAACGTAGAAGTAACTCCCAAAGGTTTGATAATAAACAGGTAATAGGTACTACCTCATCTACTTCCCATCCCACAATTTAATTAGATCCTAATCATGCAATGTGTGAGGATTAATCTAATGCAATAAAACTGGTTAGTAGAAAAGGTATGATCAAAGTGTTACTTGCCTTGCTGATGATCCGCGAAACCTAACGATTCGAAGCAACAGGCGGCGCACTCCGGGTATTCTATCGCAGACAAACAAACAAGCATACAATAAGTACTCATCTAATGCACAGGTAAAACTGAAATAAGAGATCTAACCAGAAGGTTCAACTTAAGAACTCCGGTTGGCAAAAAGAATCAAATCGAACGAAGCAACGAAAGTCAAATGGCGAAAGAAAACAACTTCGTTCTAGTAATCTGGATCTAGGGCAAATTTTATAGTAACAAAAACCTTGTTTAAGTTGATTAAACGGATAGAGGGTTTCGAGACGAATCCCTAGGCGCTTGAATCGTCTGATTCCGATAAACGAGCGAAAAGTTAAACTAAAACGAAAATCGGATCAGGAATCGCGATCAGAAAAATCGCGGATTTAATCCGAGAAAAAGAAAAACGATGAATGTCGAATGAAAACGAGGCGCGACGAACCTCGGGCGGCGGGATCGTCGACGGCGACGGCGGCTCCGGCGGTGCGCACGGATCGAGGCGGGGCTGATGGGCTGGGGCGGCTCGGGGCGGCGCTATTTAAAGGCTGCCCCGGGGCGGTGTCCCGCTCGGGTACGGCCCGAAGTCGGTTCGTTTTTTTAATTATTCCGCTCGGAATAAAAATAAAAAGAAATACTAAACGGACTCCAAAAATTCGGAAATAAATTTTTACGGGCTTCTAAAATCAAGCCGCACAAGGGGAACATTTATTTGGGCCCTAAATGCAATTTTGAAAAACACACTTTTTTCCTAAATTCAAATAAAACACCGAAAAACTCCGAAATAAAATCTTATTCGATTTTATTATTAAATCCTCAATATTTCTTTATTTTGGGAAAGTCATTTTATTCCCTCTCTCATATTTTTGTAAAAGAAATAATTGATGATAAAATAAATAAAATCAAATGATCCTATTCTCAAAATTTGAGAAAACTCAAATATGAAAATAACGAAATCCCCAACTCTCTCCGTGGGTCATTGAGTTGCGTAGAATTTCTAGGATCAACCAAAATGCAAAATAAAATATGATATGCATGATGCTCTAATGTATAACATTCCAAATTGAAAATTTGGGATGTTACATTTTGGAACAGGTTCCTAATTAAAAAGAACCAGATTGTCGACTGTCCGGATGCCGAAGCCCTAGCGGCCTTCAAACGCATCATCCGCGATGAATGGCTCGCCCGACACCTCGGCCAAGAAAAGCCGAAGTCCATGGCAGCCCTTACAGCACTAATGACCCGCTTCTGTGCAGGCGGGGATAGCTGGCTAGCCCATAGCGGTAACAGTACCAGCGACCCCGACACTTCTGATACCTGAAACGGCAATGGACGGCCCCGACGCAACAAACATAAGCATCGGAGCAACAATGATGATGCAGAGAATACAGCAGTCAACGCCGGATTCAGTGGCTCCAAATCCGGTCAACGGAAGAAGTGAAGGAAATATGCCCTAGAGGCAATAATAAAGTTATTATTTTATTTCCTTATATCATGATAAATGTTTATTATTCATGCTAGAATTGTATTATCCGGAAACATAATAATTGTGTGAATACATAGACAAACTAAACGTCACTAGTGTGCCTCTACTTGACTAGCTCGTTAATCAAAGATGGTTATGTCTCCTAACCATAGACATGTGTTGTCATTTGATTAACGGGATCACATCATTAGGAGAATGATGTGATTGACATGACCCATTCCATTAGCTTAGCAAACGATCGTTTAGTATGTTGCTATTGCTTTCTTCATGTCTTATACATGTTCCTATGACTATGAGATTATGCATCTCCCGTTTGCCGGAGGAACACTTTGTGTGCTACCAAACGTCACAACGTAACTGGGTGATTATAAAGGAGCTCTACAGGTGTCTCCAAAGGTACATGTTGGGTTGGCGTATTTCGAGATTAGGATTTGTCACTCCGATTGTCGGAGAGGTATCTCTGGGCCCTCTCGGTAATGCACATCACATAAGCCTTGCAAGCATTACAACTAATGAGTTAGTTGCGAGATGATGTATTATGAAACGAGTAAAGAGACTTGCCGGTAACGAGATTGAACTAGGTATTGAGATACCGACGATCGAATCTCGGGCAAGTAACATACCGATGACAAAGGGAACAAAGTATGTTGTTATGCGGTCTGACCGATAAAGATCTTCGTAGAATATGTGGGAGCCAATATGAGCATCCAGGTTCTGCTATTGGTTATTGGCCGAAGACATGTCTCGGTCATGTCTACAATGTTCTCGAACCCGTAGGGTCCGCACGCTTAACATTACGATGACAGTTTCATTATGAGTTTATATATTTTGATGTACCGAAGTTTGTTCAGAGTCCCGGATGTGATCACGGACATGACGAGGAGTCTAGAAATGGTCGAGACATAAAGATTGATATATTGGAAGACTATGTTTGGACATCAGAAGTGTTCCGGGTGAAATCGGCATTTTACTGGAGTACTGGGAGGTTACCGGAACCCCCCGGTAAACTAATGGGCCTTAATGGGCCTAGTGGAGGAAGAGGAGAGGAGGCCTAGGGGCTGCCGCGCGCCCCTTCCCCCCAAGTCCGAATTGGATAAGGAGGGGGGCGGCGCCCCCCTTTCCTTTCTTCCCTCTCCTCCTTCCCCCCAAGTCCTAATCCAACTAGGGAAAGGTGTGGAGTCCTACTCCCGGTAGGAGTAGGACTCCTCCGGCGCGCCTCCTCCTAGGGCCGGCCGCACCCCCTTTGCTCCTTTATATACGGGGGCAGGGGGCACCTGTAGACACACAAGTTGATCCTGGTGATCGTTTTTTTAGCTGTGTGCGGTGCCCCCTTCCACCATACTCCTCGATAATATTATAGCGGTGCTTAGGCGAAGCCCTGCGATGGTAGAACATCAAGATCGTCACCACGCCGTCGTGCTGACGGAACTCTTCCCCGACACTTTGCTGGATCGGAGTCCGGGGATCGTCATCGAGCTGAACGTGTGCTAAAACTCGGAGGTGCCGTAGTTTCGGTGCTTGATCGGTCGGGCCGTGAAGACGTACGACTACATCAACGGCATTGTCATAACGCTTCCGCTGTCGGTCTATGAGGGTACGTAGACAACACTCTCCCCTCTCGTTGCTATGCATCACCATGATCTTGCGTGTGCGTAGGAATTTTTTTGAAATTACTACGTTCCCCAACAGTGGCATCCAAGCCTAGGTTTTATGTGTTGATGTTATATGCACAAGTAGAACAAAAGTGAGTTGTGGGCGATATAAGTCATACTGCTTACCAGCATGTCATACTTTGGTTCGGCGGTATTGTTGGATGAAGCGGCCCGAACCGACATTACGCGTACACTTACGCGAGACTGGTTCTACCGACGTGCTTTGCACATAGGTGGCTGGCGGGTGTCAGTTTCTCCAACTTTAGTTGAACCGAGTGTGGCTACGCCCGGTCCTTGCGAAGGTTAAAGCAGCACCAACTTGACAAACTATCATTGTGGTTTTGATGCGTAGGTAAGATTGGTTCTTGCTTAAGCCCGTAGCAGCCACGTAAAACTTGCAACAAACAAAGTAGAGGACGTCTAACTTGTTTTTGCAGGGCATGTTGTGATGTGATATGGTCAAGACATGATGCTAAATTTTATTGTATGAGATGATCATGTTTTATAACCGAGTTATCGTCAACTGGCAGGAGCTATATGGTTGTCGCTTTATTGTATGCAATGCAATTGCGCTGTAATGCTTTACTTTATCACTAAGCGGTAGCGATAGTTGTGGAAGCATAAGATTGGCGAGACGACAATGATGCTACGATGGTGATCAAGGTGTCGCGCTGGTGACAATGGTGATCATGAGGGTGCTTCAAAGATGGAGATTGCAAGCACCAGATGATGATGGCCATATCATATCACTTATATTGATTGCATGTGATGTTTATCTTTTATGCATCTTATCTTGCTTTGATTGACGGTAGCATTTTAAGATGATCTCTCACTAATTATCAAGAAGTGTTCTCCCTGAGTATGCACCGTTGCGAAAGTTCTTCGTGCTGAGACACCACGTGATGATCGGGTGTGATAGGCTCTACGTTCAAATACAACGGGTGCAAAACAGTTGCACACACGGAATACTCAGGTTATACTTGACGAGCCAAGCATATACAGATATGGCCTCGGAACACGGAGACCGAAAGGTCGAGCGTGAATCATATAGTAGATATGATCAACATAGTGATGTTCACCAATGAAACTACTCCATCTCACGTGATGATCGGACATGGTTTAGTTGATTTGGATCACGTGATCACTTAGAGGATTAGAGGGATGTCTATCTAAGTGGGAGTTCTTTAGTAATATGATTAATTGAACTTAAATTTATCATGAACTTAGTACCTGATAGTATCTTGCTTATTTATGTTTGATTGTAGATAGATGGCCCGTGCTGTTGTTCCGTTGAATTTTAATGCGTTCCTTGAGAAAGCAAATTTGAAACATGATGGTAGCAATTACACGGACTGGGTCCGTAACTTGAGGATTATCCTCCTTGCTGCACAGAAGAATTATGTCCTGGAAGCACCACTGGGTGCCAGGCCTGCTGCTGGAGCAACACCAGATGTTATGAACGTTTGGCAGAGCAAAGCTGATGACTACTCGATAGTTCAGTGTGCCATGCTTTACGGCTTAGAATCGGGACTTCAACGACATTTTAAATGTCATGGAGCATATGAGATGTTCCAGGAGTTGAAGTTAATATTTCAAGCAAATGCCCGGATTGAGAGATATGAAGTCTCCAATAAGTTCTATAGCTGCAAGATGGAGGAGAACAGTTCTGTCAGTGAGCATATACTCAAAATGTCTGGGTATAATAATCACTTGATTCAATTGGGAGTTAATCTTCCAGATGATTACGTCATTGATAGAATTCTCCAATCACTTCCACCTAGCTACAAGAGCTTCGTGATGAACTATAATATGCAAGGGATGAATAAGACAATTCCCGAGCTCTTCGCAATGCTGAAAGCTGCGGAGGTAGAAATCAAAAAGGAGCATCAAGTGTTGATGGTCAACAAGACCACTAGTTTCAAGAAAAAGGGCAAAGGGAATAAGAAGGGGAACTTCAAAAAGAACAGCAAGCAAGTTTTTGCTCAGGAGAAGAAACCCAAATCTGGACCTAAGCCTGAAACTGAGTGCTTCTACTGCAAGCAGACTGATCACTGGAAGCGGAACTACCCCAAGTATTTGGCGAATAAGAAGGATGGCAAGGTGAACAAAGGTATATGTGATATACATGTTATTGATGTGTACCTTACTAATGCTCGCAGTAGCACCTGGGTATTTGATACTGGTTCTGTTGCTAATATTTGCAACTCGAAACAGGGACTACAGATTAAGCGAAGATTGGCTAAGGACGAGGTGACGATGCGCGTGGGAAATGGTTCCAAAGTCGATGTGATCACGGTCGGCACGCTACCTCTACATCTACCTTCGGGATTAGTATTAGACCTAAATAATTGTTATTTGGTGCCAGCGTTGAGCATGAACATTATATCTGGATCTTGTTTAATGCGAGACGGTTCTTCATTTAAATCAGAGAATAATGGTTGTTCTATTTATATGAGTAATATCTTTTATGGTCATGCACCCTTGAAGAGTGGTCTATTCTTATTAAATCTCGATAGTAGTGACACACATATTCATAATGTTGAAACCAAAAGATGCAGAGTTGATAATGATAGTGCAACTTATTTGTGGCACTGCCGTTTAGGTCATATCGGTATAAAGCGCATGAGGAAACACCATACTGATGGACTTTTGGAACCACTTGATTATGAATCACTTGGTACTTGCGAACCGTGCTTTATGGGCAAGATGACCAAAACACCGTTCTCCGGTACTATGGAGAGAGCAACAGATTTGTTGGAAATCATACATACAGATGTATGTGGTCCGATGAATGTTGAGGCTCGTGGCGGATATTGTTATTTTCTCACCTTCACAGATGACTTAAGCAGATATGGGTATATCTACTTAATGAAACATAAGTCTGAAACATTTGAAAAGTTCAAAGAATTTCAGAGTGAAGTTGAAAATCATCGTAACAAGAAAATAAAATTCCTACGATCTGATCGTGGAGGAGAATATTTGAGTTACGAGTTTGGTGTACATTTGAAACAATGCGGAATAGTTTCGCAACTCACGCCACCCGGAACACCACAGCGTAATGGTGTGTCCAAACGTCGTAATCGTACTTTACTAGATATGGTGCGATCTATGATATCTCTTACTGATTTACCACTCTCTTTTTGGGGTTATGCTTTAGAGACGGCCGCATTCATGTTAAATAGGGCACCATCAAAATCCGTTGAGACGACGCCTTATGAACTATGGTTTGGCAAGAAACCAAAGTTGTCGTTTCTGAAAGTTTGGGGCTGCGATGCTTATGTGAAAAAGCTTCAACCTGATAAGCTCGAACCCAAATCAGAGAAATGTGTCTTCATAGGATATCCAAAGGAAACTATTGGATACACCTTCTATCACAGATCCGAAGGCAAGACTTTTGTTGCTAAATTCGGAAACTTTCTAGAGAAGGAGTTTCTCTCGAAAGAAGTGAGTGGGAGGAAAGTAGAACTTGATGAGTTAACTGTACCTGCTCCCTTATTGGAAAGTAGTACATCACAGAAACCAGTTTCTGTGACACCTACACCAATTAGTGAGGAAGCTAATGATGATGATCATGAAACTTCAGAACAAGATACTACTAAACCTCGTAGATCAACCAGAGTAAGATCCGCACCAGAGTGGTACGGTAATCCTATTCTGGAAGTCATGCTACTAGATCATAACGAACCTACGAACTTTGGAGAAGCGATGGTGAGCCCAGATTCCGCAAAATGGCTTGAAGCCATGAAATCTGAGATGGGATCCATGTATGAGAACAAAGTGTGGACTTTGGTTGACTTGCCCAATGATCGACAAGCAATTGAGAATAAATGGATCTTCTTGAAGAAGACTGACGCTGACGGTAATGTTACTGTCTACAAAGCTCGACTTGTCGCAAAAGGTTTTCAACAAGTTCAAGGGATTGACTACGATGAGACCTTCTCACCTGTAGCGATGCTTAAGTCTGTCCGGATCATGTTAGCAATTGCCGCATTTTATGATTATGAAATTTGGCAGATGGATGTCAAAACTGCATTCCTGAATGGATTTCTGGAAGAAGAGTTGTATATGATGCAGCCAGAAGGTTTTGTCGACCCAAAGGGAGCTAACAAAGTGTGCAAGCTCCAGTGATCCATTTATGGATTGGTACAAGCCTCTCGGAGTTGGAATAAACGCTTTGATAGTGTGATCAAAGCATTTTGTTTTGTACAGACTTTTGGAGAAGCCTATATTTACAAGAAAGTGAGTGGGAGCTCTATAGCATTTCTGATATTATATGTAGATGACATATTACTAATCGGAAATGATATAGAATTTCTGGATAGCATAAAGGGATACTTGAATAAGAGTTTTTCAATGAAAGACCTCGGTGAAGCTGCTTACATATTGGGCATTAAGATCTATAGAGATAGATCAAGACGCTTAATTGGACTTTCACAAAGCACATACCTTGACAAAGTTTTGAAGAAGTTCAAAATGGATCAAGCAAAGAAAGGATTCTTGCCTATGTTACAAGGTGTGAAATTGAGTAAGACTCAATGCCCGACCACTGTAGAAGATAGAGAGAAAATGAAAGATGTTCCCTATGCTTCAGCCATAGGCTCTATCATGTATGCAATGTTGTGTACCAGACCTGATGTGTGTCTTGCTATAAGTCTAGTAGGGAGGTACCAAAGTAATCCAGGAGTGGATCACTGGACAACGGTCAAGAACATCCTGAAATACCTGAAAAGGACTAAGGATATGTTTCTCATATATGGAAGTGACAAAGAGCTCATCGTAAATGGTTACGTTGATGCAAGCTTTGACACTGATCCGAACGATTCTAAATCGCAAACCGGATACGTGTTTACATTAAACGGTGGAGCTGTCAGTTGGTGCAGTTCTAAACAAAGCGTTGTGGCGGGATCTACATGTGAAGCGGAGTACATAGCTGCTTCGGAAGCAGCAAACGAAGGAGTCTGGATGAAGGAGTTCATATCCGATCTAGGTGTCATACCTAGTGCATCGGGTCCATTGAAAATCTTTTGTGACAATACTGGTGCAATTGCCTTGGCAAAGGAATCCAGATTTCGCAAGAGAACCAAACACATCAAGAGACGCTTCAATTCCATCCGGGATCTAATCTAGGTGGGAGACATAGAGATTTGCAAGATACATACGGATCTGAATGTAGCAGACCCGTTGACTAAGCCTCTTCCACGAGCAAAAGATGATCAGCACCAAAGCTCCATGGGTGTTAGAATCATTACTGTGTAATCTAGATTATTGACTCTAGTGCAAGTGGGAGACTGAAGGAAATATGCCCTAGAGGCAATAATAAAGTTATTATTTTATTTCCTTATATCATGATAAATGTTTATTATTCATGCTAGAATTGTATTATCCGGAAACATAATACTTGTGTGAATACATAGACAAACTAAACGTCACTAGTGTGCCTCTACTTGACTAGCTCGTTAATCAAAGATGGTTATGTTTCCTAACCATAGACATGTGTTGTCATTTGATTAACGGGATCACATCATTAGGAGAATGATGCGATTGACATGACCCATTCCATTAGCTTAGCATCCGATCGTTTAGTATGTTGCTATTGCTTTCTTCATGACTTATACATGTTCCTATGACTATGAGATTATGCAACTCCTGTTTGCCGGAGGAACACTTTGTGTGCTACCAAACGTCACAACGTAACTGGGTGTTGGTCCGACCGAATGTTGGTCTGACCGAGTAGACTGCGGGGCCACCTCGGGGCAACTTGAGGGTTGGTTTTACTCGTAGGATGTCTCATCTGAGTGTGCCTTGAGAACGAGATATGTGCAGCTCCTATCAGGATTTGTCGGCACATTCGGGCGGTATTGCTAGACTTGTTTTACCATTTTTGAAGTTGTCTTGTAGAACCGGGATACCGAGTTTGATCGGAATGTCTCGGGAGAAGGAATATCCTTCGTTGACCGTGAGAGCTTGTGATCGGCTAAGTTGGGACTCCCCTGCAGGGATTTGAACTTTCGAAAGCCGTGCCCGCGGTTATGGGCAGATGGGAATTTGTTAACTTCCGGTAGTAGATAACATGAAACTTAACTTTATTAAAATGAATCAACTGCGTGTGTAACCGTGATGGTCTCTTCTCGGTGGAGTCCGGGAAGTGAACACGGTGTTGGAGTAATGTTTGACGTAGGTTGTTCTATAGTTCTTTGTTCGTGCTTTGCCTTCTCTTCTCTCTCTCTTTTGCGAACAGGTTAGCCATCATATATGCTAGTTGCTTGCTGCAGCTCCACATATTACCCTGCCTTACCTATAAGTTTAAATAGTCTTGATCGCGAGGGTGCGAGATTGCTGAGTCCCCGTGACTCACAGATTACTTCCAAACCAGATGCAGGGACCGACGATACCGTTCCAGATGATGCGCTTGAGCTCAAGTGGGAGTTCGATGAAGACTCACGCCGTTACTATGTGTCTTTCCCTGATGATCAGTAGAGGTGCCCAGTTGGGGCGATCGGGGACCATGTCGCAATGTTGGGGTTGATCTTTTATTTTGGTACCATAGTCGGACCATGAGTGTATTGGATGGTTGTAATGTTATTCATGTATTTGTGTGACGTGGCGAGTGTAAGCCAACTATGTACCTTTTCCCCCTATTATTTATTTACATGAGTTGTTGTGAAGATTACCTTACTTGCGACATTGCTTTCAATGCGGTTATGCCTCTAAGTCGTGCTTCGACACGTAGGAGATATAGCCGCATCGAGGGCGTTACAGAGGACCTTAACCGGACTGCAGCATACAATTTAAATGTATTACAACTATATGCTAGAAAAGCCGGATATATATATATATATATATATATATATATAAAATACCTAAATAGTTCATCCCACTATTCTAATTCTCTTGACATGCAGCCTATCCACCTCAGCAGCCTTGCCACATCATATTTTTTCTCTTTTTTTTCAATGAAATCGTGTGAATCAATTTCTATTTAGTAGTACGTATCTAGCTTTTCCTGGTGAACGAAGCGAATAGTCAGGAGTAAAAAAAAATCAAGTCATGCATTATGGATAGCCTCCAATTCAAGGCAACCTCTCTGATTCCCTTCCTATCCCTTCCCACGATCGAGTGGCTTTCTTCGTCCTTCCCGTCACAGTGTCGCTTCCTTTGATCAGTTACGATCTAGGCAATCGAACAGACGCTGCTCCACTAAGCTGGTCCCTTGACCTCTCCACTACGATCTATAAAGGTTGGTTTCATGGCATGGCACTACCATATGGACATCAAGAGCCCCTTCATGGTTCTTCTCCTCTTCTGCCCCTTCTCCACTGTTAGCGTATGATCTTTTTTGTTTGCCTCTGTTGTTCTTTCTGCAGATGGTGATGCCTACCTTTATTTCATGGCAGCCGGTGAACCAATGGTTGCGCGGGTCTTGGTGAGGGAGGTTCCAGAGCATGTACTGATGGACATGGAAGCGGATATCATCATGAGGATGAGGTGGCCATTCGCCGGGCCGTAGGCACACCACTCCCTCCTAGGAGCCGATAGCATCCGCCCCAGTCTCCTAGAAGTTGCGTTCTCCCATGATTAGCCTGTACGTGCGATTAGGCGCCACTGCCGCCGTCCCATGCCCTTGCCGCCGTCCCATGCCCTTGCCGCCCGCCTGTAATTGATTTCTCTGCTCTCCCTGCTCTGCTGCTCACTATCTATTCATATAGTGGGTCAGCAATGCAGCCTAATTTGCCTCCAGCCAACGAGCTAGCCAAGGTATAACATCACACTACTAATCTCTCCCAATTCTCATCTTGTCTCGGTGCTGAAATTATACATCAGATTTTACTTGTTTTGTTGTGTGATCTGCAATGCTATGATGAGTTCACATCTTTTACGTGTCCAATAAATTATTGTGATGCAAATTATGTCATATGAGTTTCTATCTATTTGTGAGCCCAAATATTTCTATGTTGAACTGATATAATAGCTAATTTTGAGATTGCCATTGAGTAGTTATGAAGAGAAAAAACGGTACCAAAGACCATTAAGATTAATTCAATTTTTAAGCCACTTTGCTTCAAGTTCTCAACCTACTACTCTTGTTTCATTTGATTATTTTTTGCAATGGATATTTTTATTAAGTTGGCTTGACCCCCCTATATTCAAATCCTGGCTCCGCCCCTGCATGTAAACAAAGTCGATGTAAAGTAGAGGGCGCGGCAGAACATCGCTCTGCCAACAGACGCGGATGAAGTCGAAGACTATGACTCTGGTCACTGAGCGAAACCTGTCACCGTCAACGCCATAGCAGTATATCTCGTGGTGATCGGGCGGTGACCTTGGCGACGGCGGTCGGGCGTCTGGTGTTGGTGCAGTCGAAGTTCCTGTGGTGTATGGCGGAGCGCCAGGTTCTGCACACGACGCGGCGATGTATCAGGCCGGCAGGCGGACGTGGATCTCCACGAGCATGACGGCTGGCAGATACGGGAGGGCGTCCATGGTAAGGCGGATGAGGAAGTGAGGATCGTATCAGAAGGAGAACAGGGTCCGCTACATGCCGCAGCCTCTGCAACTTCTCTTGGCTACACTGCAGGTGATTAACCTTCACGATTTCTTAGTCTACGTTGCCGGACACGCACAACACATGTAATGATGCAGGCATGTTGCCATCCACTCAATCTAAGCAATTGATTTTAGCTGCGTAAGGGGCTTCCCAAGATGAGTACGCGTACAGATGGTCCTTTGAGGTCAAATCTCCAGTTCTTCGCTTCCCCTTCTCAGATTCATGTGATTTTTAATCTACGGATTCTGTCAAATTGGTACATACACATAGATTTAATTAAATTATATTCTTAATGTGTAATTAGGAGGCTAATAGATAATGCATATTATTATTTTTTGACAACAGAAAAATAGAAAAATCATTTTTTGTTCATATTACTAAATTATACATTTTCTGTTCACATTCCTTTCTCTTATTATATATAGATGCCTGATGTTATGGACTAATCTGAATATTTCATATGCAGCTCACATTTGCCAACTGTTATTTCTTTGAAAATTTCCTTATGAGATGACCTCACATGCTACATGGTCAATCACACATTCAGCTTCTTGCAAACTACACTATGGATTATGAAATTAGTAATTAATTGTGTTGCCTAAATTTAGAATTAGTTATTGGTAGAGTGATCACCTTAATTTGTAATTAAGAACTATCATTAGTTTTCTGTACCATAGTAAATCCTTCATACATTGTTCTATCCATAGTGTAATCACTTTGATCCTTTTCGAAATCTAGAGGGAAAAGATGAAAGAAGTAGATAAATGGTTTTCTGAATGTACGTGACCGAGAAACAACTCTTAGCCTTCAGGTTTGTTATAGACCTCAGGTCATATGTATCCCTAAATTCAGAAAAGCAATTTTGGTATATTCCATTGATGTGGATAATCCATTTTCTGATCTGTTTGTGCACAAATTCGTTCTGGAATGTCACATATAGTTGTTCGCTGTATCAGTGTTGAATTTCTCCTTAGCAAGTATCACCTTCCGAGATATGTTGTGTTTCTATTCTTACCAAACCTTTATTCACATACAAGCTTATACAGAAGTATTGTGTTCAATCTGGTAATAAAATTAATTGATTATTCAGTTGTATGTATGTAAATGATACATCTGTGAATGCATTGTATCATCTACCATTCTAACCGATTGGTGTATTTGTAACGAACAAAATATTTGTTTCAATGTGACAATCTTTCATATTATTTCCTAATTAGCTTCCAGTAATTCATAAATCTAATGGATGCATCAATTCCGCAGCAACGCGCGGGGTATTATCTAGTATATATATATATATATATATATATTATATATATATATATATATATATATATATATATACCTTTGAGTACTTACGATCCGGCCAGGGGCTTCGGCCTGGGACACCACTCGTCAGCGTCCGATTTGGAGTCATCCGTAAGGGACATCTTCCCTTTCTTGGACGCCTCCGCCTCTAAATCGATGTAGGACGCCCTTTTCTTCTTCTCTCCCTTAGGGGGGAGTTGCTCTCCTCCTCCTCCTCCTCCTCCTCTTCCTCTTCGTCAGAGGAGGAGAGGGTTCCGGTGTCCTCGGACACTACGTCTGAAGTACCCTTACGTCGGAGGCCGCTCTTGGCCTCCTTGCCCTTCTCCTTGGCCTTCTTTTCCGGCGCCTAGTACGGCGCCGGGACTAGCATCCTCGTCAACAGAGGAATAGCTTCGTCTTCGGGCAGCGGAGTCGGACAGTGAATCCGTTCCGCTTTCCTCGTCTAGCCCTGCAAAAGAAAATGGAAAGTTTAGTGTGCTCCTTGGGCTCGCAAAGTAATGTTACCAAAGAACTTATGGGGGTCGCAGCGTGGGTGCTGCCGTAGCCGAGGTCTTCTGTTGTCTCTGGCCACGACTTGTGGTTCTTGAAGAGCAACTTCCACATGTCTTCGTGCTTTGTGCCGAAGAACCGCTGCAGGGTCCGGGGACCGGCCGGGATGAACTCCCACATGGGCTCTTGACGCGCCTAACAGGGGAGTATCCGACAGAAGAGCATCACTTGTATCACGCTGTCGAGGCTAGTATTCTTATCTACCATGCTCTTGATGCGCCTCTCCAGCATCGTTACCTCATCAGACGACGCCCAGTCCAGGCCCTTGTTGAGCCAGGATGTCAGCCGCATTGGGGCCCCGGACTTGAACTCTGTGGGAGCAGCCCATGTGGAGTCACGGGGCTCTGTGATATAGAACCACCCCTGCTGCCATCCCTTCACGGTCTCCATGAAGGCGCCCTTGGGCCAAGTGACATTGGGCAGTTTGCTCACCATAGCGCCACCGCAATCCGCGTGCTGGCCATCCACCACTTTCGGCTTCACATTGAAGACCTTGAGCCATAGGCCGAAGTGGGGGGAAACGCGGAGGAAGGCCTCTCATACGACGATGAACACCGAAATGTTGAGGAAAGAATTCGGGGCTAGATCATGAAAATCTAACCCGCAGTAGAACATGAGGCCGCAGACGAAGGGATGAAGGGGAAACCCTAGTCCACGAAGAAAATGAGGGATGACCACTACCCTCTTGCCGGGCTTTGGAGTGGGGATGATCTACTTTTTGGCTGGAAGCCGGTGGGCGATTTCCTTAGCCAGATACCCCGCTTTCCGGAGTTCCTTGATGTTTTTCTCCGTGATGGAGGAGGCCATCCACTTGCCCTGCGCTCCGGATTCGGACATGGCTGAGTACTTTCTGGGAACGGAGTGGATCGAAGCTTGAGCGCTGGAGCTTGAGGGTGGATGGACTGAGTAAGGGGAAGGCGTGGGGTAAAAAGGGGGAATCTCATCTCCTTATAAAGGCAGCGAATATCATGCATCCCCCACGAGCCTTAAAGCTCGCCTATTTCCAAGGGGTCATGCGAAACGACACGGTTGCCCATACCTATATTGATGAGAATCCCGTAATAAGGGGGCACGATCTCTGCTTTGACAGGACGTGTCGTCGGTAGTTGCATCTCGAAATGAGAAACGGGAGGCTGAAAAATGGTTTGAAATAATATAGAATGGCCGAACGTAACGTCTCACAAGTGAAATCTTCGGAGGACAGAACTTATCTGTATTCTAATGCAGAGGTATGACTATTGTATAGAGCCGCATATAGTACTGACAATCAACTGCTTTGAAGAATTTGGAGTAGGAACCCGCCTTGCAATGCCGAAGACAATCTGTGCGCTGGACACATTGTCACTGAAGACTGGTTCAGGGGCTACTGAGGGAGTCCTGGATTATGGGGTCCTCGGGTGTTCGGGCTACGTGATGTGGGCCGAACAGATGGGCCGTGAAGATACAAGATAGAAGAGCTCCCCTCGTGTCCAGATGGGACTCTCCTTGGCGTGGAAGGCAAGCTTAGCGTGTGGATATGAATATTCCTCTCTCTGTAAACCAACTCTGTACAACCCTATCCCCCTCCGGAGTCTATATAAATTGGAGGGTTTAGTCCGGAGACACACACTCATAATCATATAGGCTAGACAATTAGGGTTAGCCATTACGATTTCGTGGTAGATCAACTCTTGTAACCCCTATACTCATCAAAGTCAATCAAGCAAGATGTAGGGTATTACCTCCATTAAGAGGGCCCGAACCTGGGTAAAACATCGTGTCCCTTGTCTCCTGTTACCATCGATTCTTAGACGCATAGTTCGGGACCCCCTACCCGAGATCTGCTAGTTTTGACATCGACAGCTGTGCTGCATCATCCCTTCCTTTTTGGGGAAATACCAACGTAGTTCAAGCAAGCATCAAAAGGAATTTCTGGAGCCGTTGTCGGGGAGACATCATCAACATCTACCAGGTTCCTAATCACAAATCTCATCTCCTTGTAATTTACATTATTTTCCATTTCCCTCTCATTTTTCTCTCCCTCACTTCACAAAAATTTGCCATTTTATTCGCCCTCCTTTTCATTCGTCGTTTTCTTGCTGGATCTGATTTTGAGTGCAATCTTGTTGCGTAGTCATAATGACTCAAGAGAACACCAAGTTGTGTGATTTCTCCAATACCAACAACAATGATTTTATTGGCACTCCGATTGCTCTTCTCACCACTAGTGCAGAGTCTTGTGATATTAATACTGCTTTGCTAAATCTTGTTATGAAAGTTAAATTTTTCGGTACTCCTAATGAGGATGCCGCATCCCATCTTAACACATTTGTGAAATTATGCGATATGCAAAAGAAAAAAGATGTGGACAATGATGTTGTGAAGATGAAATTATTTTCGTTTTCTTTGCGAGATCGTGCAAAAATTGGTTTTCCTCTTTGCCTCGCAATAGTATCGATTCTTGGGATAAGTGCAAAGATGCTTTTATTACTAAATATTTTCCGCCCGCAAAAATTATTTCCCTTAGAACCCAGATCATGAATTTCAAGCAACTTGAACATGAGCACGTTGCACAATCTTGGGAAAGGATGAAAATGATGCTAAGGAATTGCCCAACTCATGGGTTAAATCTTTGGATGATCATACACATTTTTTATGTGGGGCTGAATTTCGTTTCTCGTAATCTTTTCGATTCCTCCACGGGTAGTACTTTTATGGAAATAACTTTGGGTGAAGCCACCAAATTGCTTGATAATATTATGGAAAATTATTCACAATGGCATACTGAAAGAGCTCCTACTAGTAAAAAAGTTAATTTGGTTGAAGAAATTTCTTCTTTGAGTGAAAAAGTTGATGCTCTTATGAAATTGGTTGCTAGTAAAAGTGCTCCTATTGATTTTAATGATGTTGTAACATCCCAATTTTCAATTTGGATGTTATACATAGGTCATCATATGCATATCATATTTTATTTGCATTTTGGTTGTGATCC
Organism: Triticum urartu; assembly: GCF_003073215.2. Taxonomy (NCBI): domain Eukaryota; kingdom Viridiplantae; phylum Streptophyta; class Magnoliopsida; order Poales; family Poaceae; genus Triticum; species Triticum urartu. The sequence goes on along the minus strand of NC_053026.1, from coordinate 532,133,303 downwards.
TAGAAATCTTAAGCAACTCAAGGACCCAAGGAGAGAGTTGGAGATTTGACAAATTTTCATATTTGAATTTTTCTCAAATTTGAAAAGAGGATCAATTTGATTTTAATATTTTCTCTCTCCAATTATTTCCAATATCTTTCCCTAATAATAAAGCACGGATTGACTCCGTGGGTTCACCGTCACAATACGCTTCTTCCCGTGAATTTACACTTTCAGTCTGAATTTAAAATATACACGCGAGGTGGTACTAATTCGGGGAACCGTATGTAGGCCATGTTTGGTTCAGCTTTTATCGACGGATTCCGCTGCCGCGCAGCAGAATCTGAACCAAAGGGCGAACCCAGCAGAATCCGATTCCAGAAATCCGCTGCCAAAATCTGAACCAAAAACGGAAGCAGCCCAGGACGTGCTTTCCAAAATCTGATTCCGCTGCGGGCCAAAATCTGAAAAAGCTGTATCAGTTGGTTTGCCAAATGACCTACATCTTTTGCACATCAGATTTTCCATAAATGTTTTTCCACAACAGATTTTTCACAGCTGCTTTTAGAAATCCACAGGTGAACCAAACAGGGCCGTAGTTTCGTCTGTTGTCAAAATTTCTGTAGTTCGGCACATCGCTGCTTTGGGCCGGCCCACGCCGCGTTCTCCGCACGCACATGGCACACATGTCTTACAATTCGTCTACAGCTGGGACACCTCGGAGCAAAGTAAAAGGGGATCGATGGAGTTTAGGTGACGTCCTCCCCCGCCCAGATCGCTGCTCCCACCGATTTCGCAACCTACCGGCAGCCCCTCCACCACCCGTTTCCACGATCCCCAACTCTTGCAACCGTCGCCACCACATCTTCCAACGGTCCCATCAATCTCGGATACGGTCAACGAGGAACACGCGCGGCCGCTGAAGCCTGGACGCACGGCGGTGCTGTGGCTGGAGTTCCGGGCGCTCAACTGGGACTGGTAGGCATTGTGTGTGGTGGAGTCAGCCAGTCGGCTGCCTGCACGCCATGGCAAAGCGCGGTGAGGCCGAGCACCCGCCTTCCGTTTCAAGTTCGGGGTTCCTTGATTTATTTTCAGCAGCAGCTTCATTACGTACCTCATGTTCTTCCTCCACTATCAATAGAATCTGAACTCGAGCTTTCAGATGCAGCTTTTAGTATCCTAAGGCACTCATCAACTTCAAAATTACCACTGGGGTGATTTTTCTCAAGAAATCTGGAAAGAAGCGAGGATTCTCAAGTAATAAGATAAGTGTGCTTACAAAAATTTACCTACTGGAAAGTAGATGAGAGGCTCATGAAATAAAAAGAAGACATGCCTACATATATTATACATATCAGGCTTCTGACTTCTTTGATTCCTCAAGCCTCGAGGCTATGAACGCCACACTTCATCCACCTTCATTGATGAGGTACATTTAGATTCGGTTTGTTTATTACTTTATGGATGCTTATCTTCTCATTACAGTGATAGAAAATTTGATGAAAACTTTATCTTCTCTTTGATGGCCAAGGTTCTAGAGTTCATTGCTATGAAAGAAGGCATAGATTTGCCTTGTGGAATTGCCAGTAAAATTGTCAGTGAGAACGAGTAAATATCTACATCAGGCACTACAAAAAGAAATCAGTCCACACCATGATTTCATTCTCCTTTGTTTTTGAAGTGTTCGCAAGTTCCAACTGTTATGATATTATACTAATCATGAGATCGATTTATCCGCAATCGCCACATGATTTTCATGCAGTACAAAATCACAAGAGATTGTGGTAGATTGCGCCGACTTAGGATACAATTTCCCTGCAAAATTTGGCTGCCGCTAAATCCTTTCTCCCGCAATTTTAATCAGTGATCATGAGTAACATGGTATTTTTTTCAACTGATCTGTAGAGGTGCATGTTTCATCCTTTTTATCATTCTTGGTTATTGAGTGCATGTTCATTTGTTTTTAATTATATTGGTGCTACTTTGCTTGTGTCAAAAGAATTGCTAATCATGGACCAGTAGTATGCTACCCACTGTTGTTTTTGCTATTCAATACTTGTGAGATTCGTTTTTGGACTTCCCAACAATAGTAAAATTTATTGATTTGACTTCTACGCAAGCTGTATCTCATTGGGGGGAAGATCAGAAAATTGATTGAGCATGATGTGTCACCTTATTTCATTTTTCGTGTAAGCTCGACTCTACCTAATGTTTACATGGTCTATGTGATCTCAAGAGCCCAGCCAAGATCATGCTTACATGGTCTATTTGATTTTTCAAGTTTGACAGCGAACACGAGCATCCATTCGTGATTTTTCAAGTTTGGTTAGAGTTATGAACCCTTTGCCAGAGACCTCATCCCTAGGTTGCTGGAGGATCAAGATGGTGGCATCAGGGTACCCATGACCATGCTTGCCAGGTTTGAGCTCCTCAAGCACACCCCAAGCTTGTAAGCTTCTCATTTCTTTGGTCCCTTTCTTTAGCTGTTGTAATTTCGCCTTCAGTTTACAATGCCATAAGAACACTAAACCTGTCTAGCATCAAGTCATTATTGTTATGGACACAAGAAAATATAGGTATGTTTGTAGGTAGTATCTCAGCATTATTGTCTTGTGAAACTGGCCAAGCATAAACTGACATAGCGACATCTTTCAGCAATTTCCCATATTATATTACTTCCAGTAATGTGTGCAACATTGTAATTTTTATAGAAACTGAGTCACACACAAAAGGGCCAGATTTTCTGGCACAGAGTTCATGATTTGTACAAATAACCACCTGTAAATCTTAATTTAGTTGTTATTGGAAAAGACGGTTGCTTTCAAACCTTCCATGTCGAGAAACTAGAAATAGTATGAATGTGCTTTTCCCTGGCTCCCACATAAGATTATTGCTCTAATGTTCATTCCAGGTTGAGAATGGCAAGAAGCCGCTTATTCTCCATGGTACAAAGACTAGCACAGTTTTGAACTCCATGCTATCAGATCTTTTTCACCTGAAGCGTGATCATTCCGTGAAGTACGCTAAGAATAACGACAACATCAGACCATTTGAGAGTGGGGGTTAAACTTCCTTGGTGTTCTTCTCCCTTACATCTTACTACAACCTTTTATTCACATTTCCTATTCTATAGTTGGTGAAAACAAGGAATTGTTATCTACTTGAGAAAATAAAGATTAAATCGATGATGCTCTCAAAAGTAAAATGACTTTCTGAGCTAGATAATGACTTTGTGAGCTAGATAATGACTTTATGAGCACCAATATACAACTTATAAACCTTTTCCATGGTTGTTAGAATGATCTTTTCATTTTTTCCTTTTGTATATTAAACTAGAGAATATTATTCTGCATTAATTCAACCGCTACTTTTTATGTGTTTGCAGTAGGACTGTATGGTTCTCGCTCAAAGTAGAGGCCCAACAAACTTTTTTTGGAAGGACTTATGATCACCACATATATGATCTTGTTAAAGTACGAGTCGAAAACTACAAATCTTCCATTCCTAGAATGGAGCTGGTTGAAGTTGAGCCTTCAATGGAGCGGGTATTCGGTAGCACTGACATCTAGTTGAAAGTTTACAAAAAGTTTATAGGGGGGTTAGTAAAGCAAATGTGTTCATGAGTACATGCACCAGCAAAAAAATGGAGTCAAAGTGCAAGTCAAATGCTCTTAACATTTTTTCCGTTGTTTATGTCTTTAATTACAATTCTTATTATTCTTAGCTAGCATTGATATACAGATGAAAATCATGTGGCCTTTTTGCCCTCTCATCGACCATTGTATTTTTGAGTCATATCAGTCTATCTAAAATAATTTTGTACCTTATGTTTTGTATATTTGGAAATATCTAAAGGCATGTTGTTTCATATAACTGTGTGCTATGCTGCCTATGCCTTTCCTCGTAGCCTTAGGAGTCGTTTGGTAATCCTTCGGCTCCATGAAATCTGAGGAGCTGCGGAGCACCTCTTTCCCAACTCCGCATTTTTTAACTGCTGCTCCACGAGCTCCAGGAGTGGAGTTGTGGAGTGGAGTCCCTCCGAACAGGCCTTTATTATGGTCATTGTTTTCTCTTTCATATCCTTCATCTTAAATTGAAAAATATGAACCATTGCATTCTGCTAAAATTTATCATTCTTATTTAATTTATAGGCAATAGTTCTTCAAGAAAAAAGTAAATTTTGTGTAACAAGCTAAAATAGAATCTTCTCTTTGCAGTTGGGAGCATGTCATGTGAGTATTGAGCTGCCATTATTTGCAAATTCAATTAGTCGACAATGTAGCTTGATGTGTATCTTTGACACCATTCATTTTGAACCACTAGATAATACAAATTGTTTGATTGGTAAATTATATTTTGGGCGACAATGTAGCTTATTTATTTTGTTTTTTCTGTAACACATGTCCTTTTTTACTTTCACAAAATGTCGAACTACTAGATAACAACTAAACTTTGTACGCCCCGTAGCAATGCACGGGCCCTTGTGCTAGTTAAAAATAAAAGAGAGAAGATAAAATGGATTCTTCAAAAGAGAGGAATATTGGAGGAGAAATTTTAAAATCAAATTAATATTTTATTTGCAATTTTATTTGAATTAGAAAAATATGCATTTTTGAAAACTGCATCCTGAGGCCACAAAAATGTTCATCTTGTCCTAAATATTAGGTTTGGACGGTGAAAATTATTTCCTGTATTTTTAGAATTTTTTTATATTTTATTAGGATTTTTCTTTTGGGAGAAATTTATTTATTTAGTTAAAAAAGGTCTTCCTCGCCCGACTAGGCCAAAGGCCGAGCCGAGCCGGCCCAGCAGCCCCTCGCCGCCTTCCTCCCGGGCGAGAGGAGTCCTCGCCGCCGCTGTCGCCGAGGGAGTCTGGCTCGGACTTCCCTTCGCCTCCCCCTCCCGCAAGAAGCCCCCTCTGGCCTTTATAAGCCGCCCCGGCCCCCTCCTCCTCATCACCGCCGCCGCTGCCTCCCCGAAGCCGCAGCCACTCGCCGACGCTGCCGTGCGCCGCGCCATCACCGCCCGCAGCCGTTTAGCCGTCGCCTCGCCGTTTGCTGTTGACCGCCGCCAGCCGAGACCGTTAATCGATAAAAAAACCGTTCTGGCTCGCCGATTTTCTTTTCTTTTTTTGGTTTTGTCGGTTTTGTTTTTCGTTTTCGTTTTAGTTTATTTAGCGAACGTTCACTGGTTAACTTCTGTTAACGAACGGTTTTCGGTCGTTTAGTTCTGTTAGCGAACGTTCGTTTGTTAGTTTTTTCTTTTTATTTTATTTTTCGGCCAGGGACCTATCCATGAATACTTTTATCATAGAATAGTCCCTGATCTTCAAACGCTCACTACTTTTTGCTCGTTCGTCCAAATCCAGTGAAACCAACGCCTAAATCTTCGTCTTGTTCCCCTCTTTCTGGATAATCAACTTTAACATGGTTTTGACAAATTAAAATTTGGTTTCAAGCAGATTTGAATTCAAACTTCTTTTGATCGCAGTTTGAGTTTCGTAGGTCCGATTCGATTGATTCTTTTTGCAAATCGAAGCTCTTTAGTTGAACTTTCAGTTTGGACCTTTTCTCCTAAGTTTTACCCTTGCATCTTGTGCTTGAGTGCTTATGTATGCTATTTTTTGTTCACGATAGAGTTTCCGAAGTGCGAAGCATGCTACTATGAGTCACTAGGGTTTTCAGATTGTCAGCAAGGCAAGTAACACTTTGATCATATCCCTTTATTACCCAGTTTTTATGCATTTGATCCAATCTTCAAACACTGCATGGTTAGGACTTGATAACTTGTGGGTATCGGGAAGTAGTTGATGAGGTAGGAACCTATTATCCTTTTTATATCAAACCCTGGGTGTTACTACGTTATACCTACATTGCTATGCTATGCTCGTAGATGTGGATTGGTTTGAGCGATCCATGACAGATGTGAGAGTTATCATTAATGGTTAACTTAAGGTGGCTACTTAAATATACATCTGGGTGGATTGGTTGAGGCACCCTGGAGCACCCAATAGTGGTTGTCTGGGCACCAGGAGTAATCCAGTGTTGTCCTAGGATATCCCGGAGTACCCGTGTGATCATCCTATGGTTTGCCACCCAGGCTCAAAGGGATCATAGGATTATTCATGGTAGAAACTTGCGTGTGCAGCCACAAGCCATTATGGGCTCTAGCATAGTTGAGTAAGTTGTGGGAAACCTTTCCATGATGGGCTAGCAGATGTAGGGGATTGTAGGTGTACCGGCCTATCTATCGGTTAAGGGGACCTCTTCAGAAAGACTGTGTCTCGGTCATCCATTTCTCAATTATCATGTAGTGCGAGAAATACAACGGAGGAGATTGAGTCTTGTGGGGAAAAGTGCGCAAACCTCTGCAAAGTGTAAAAACTAATCATGGTTAGCTGTGTCCCCGGTTATGGACATCTTGAGTATCTGGTACTTGAATTATTGATTTGACCTCATCACTTTACTTAATTAATTTGATGGGTTGTTAAACTATTATTTTGGGATTGAGTTGGAGGAACCTTCTCAATGTTTTCAACCAACTTTGTAGTTAAATAAAATATATTCCTTTGTTGTAGCTAGGGAAAAACTAGTTTTATGCAAATGATAACCATAGAGCCTCCACCAGCCATATATGCATATAGTTATAGCTGTTACTTGTTCATTGCTCTAGAGTGTTATCTTGCCAACATATTCCATGTGCTGACCTACACAGGCTGCAACGTATTATGTTGCAGAATTTTCAGACGAAGAGTAAGGTGTGCTAGGTTGTTGTCGTGCACTCAGCTATGCTGTTGGCGTTGATGGACTCATTTACCCTCGAAGCTTCCGCAGTTATCTTATTTAGATGGCCTTCAGCCATATTATTGTAATAAGTACTCTCTTTGAGATATTTGATGTAATAAGTGTGTGATTGCACTCTGTTATAAATCCTCGAGTACTGTGTGTGTCAGCATTACCGATCCAGGGATGACACTTATGCACAGATATTTGACCGTTTGAGGTCGTATCGCTACAAGCTTTTGTCTACTTTGATTGAGCAAAATAGTGATGCCATAGATGTTAATTTTGTCTCGCGAAACAATTTCAATAACAATGCTTATAGAGGTAATTTTAATCCTAGGCCTTTTCCTAGTAATTCCTCTAACAATTATGGTAATTTCTATGGTAATCCTTCTTATAATAATAATAGGAACACCTCTGATCTTGAGAATAATATTATAGAATTTATCAATACTCAAAAAGTTTTCAATGCTACAATGGAAGAAACGTTGAATAAGATTAATGATTTGTCTAGAAGTGTTGATAGAATTTCTCATGATGTGGAAAATCTCAAGATGAAATGTTTTGTGCCTAAGGTTGAGGAACCAATTAAAGCTCTTTATGTTTCTATGGATGAAAGTAAGAAAAGTACCGCTATGCTTAGAGCTAGAAGAGAATTTTTAGAAAAAGCATTTTCTAGTGATTGATCTCATAAAAGTGACAAAGATCTTAAAATGATTGGTGTTTCTTCTATTGATTCCTTGTTTAGTAAAATTAAAATTGATGAAAAAGGGACTGGAGAAGACTCAACTTTAGTTATAAGGCGTCCCGATAATTCGAAGGGTGAAAATCTTGTTGAGAAAATTGATAAAAGTGGGTTTGAAGAGGTCAAAACTTTAACTAGTGACGTGCCCACTCTTTTGGATTACAAAGAGTTTAATTATGATAGTTGCTCTTTGATTGATTGTATTTCTTTGTTGCAATCCATGATGAATTCACCCCATGCTTATGAACAAGATAAAGCTTTTACTAAACATATTGTTGATGCTTTGATGAATGCTTTGGAAGAAAAATTGGAATTACAAGTTTCAATTCCTAGAAAATTGCATGATGAATGGGAACCTACTATCAAAGTCAAGATTAAAAATTATGGGTGTTTTGCTTTATGTGACTTGGGTGCTAGTGTTTCTACAATTCCGAAATCTTTATGTGATGTGCTTGGTCTTACCAATATTGAAGAGTGTTCTCTAAATTTGCACTTGGCGGATTCTACTATTAAAAAGCCTATGGTAAGAATTAATGATGTTCTTATTCTTTCAAATAGGAATTATGTGCCCATAGATTTTATTGTTCTTGATGCTGATTGCAATCCGTCTTGTCCAATTATTCTTGGTAGACGGTTTTTACGCACTATTGGTGCCGTGATTGATATGAAAGAAGGCAATATTAAATTTCAATTTCCACTAAGGAAGGGTATGGAACACTTCCCTAGAACAAGAATTAGGCCACCATATGAATCAATCATGAAGGCATCTTATGGATCTAGAAACAAAGATGACAAAACTTAGATCCTTGCCTTATGCCTAGCTGAGGGCGTAAAACGATAGCGCTTGTTGGGAGGCAACCCAATGAATAAAATTTATTTTTGTATTTTGCTTTATGTTCTTGAGTGTTTGAAAAATTATGCTACTATTATGATCGTGTTTTTTGTGTTTTAATTAGTGTTTGTGCCAGGTAAAGCCTTTAGGATTATGTTGGGTGATCGTTGATTTGATCTTGCTTAAAAAACAGAAACTTTCGCGCTCACGAAAATAATTCTCATTTTTAATAGGAGCGTGATAAAATACCTTTTTTGAAGAAGATCAATATACAAATTTCTCATGTGGTCCTAATTTTTCAGAATTTTTGGAGTTACATAAGTATTCGAAATATCCAGATTGCTACAGACTATTCTGTTTTTGACAGATTCTGTTTTCTTTGCGTTGTGTGCTTGTTTTGATGATTCTATGGTTTTCATTGAAGAGTTTTTGCCATAGAAAATTTGGAATACAGTAGATATAATGAAAGAATAAATATGAATTGGTTTGCAACAACACTTATAGTAGTGATTTGTTTTCTTATACTAACGGATCTCACGAAGGTTTTGTTGAGTTTTGTGTGATTGAAGTTTTCAAGTTTTGGGTGATGTTACGATGGATGAAGGAATAAGGAGTAAGAAGAGCCTATGCTTGGGGATGCTCATGAAATAGTAGGGGGTGGCTAATATATTTCCATGCTAGATATGTTATTCTCATGATGAGTGTTTATTCACTTGTCATTGCACGAGAGTAAGGCAAAGGTATTAGGGATGCCCAGTCCTGAAATGAAAAATGAATTTACTTTATGTTGTCAAATAATAAATTCCTTGGAAAGTGTTGCTATGGAAGGCACCTGTGTATACGGCTAGCCATGGAAAGTGAAAGTATGGTTGAAAAAGGAATAAACTTTAATTTCTGTTTGGGAACCGCCTATGATATATCTAGCATGGAAAGTATTACGAACAACTCGATAGTTCTCATTGACAGGAAAAGCATGTCTCCCAAAATGTTTTTATCTCTATCATTTTTTGCTTTGAACTCTAGCACCTCTACAAATCCCTACTTCCCTCTGCGAAGGGCCTTTCTTTTACTTTATGCAATTTTTTATTTTTTATTTGAGTCTCCATATTCTCTTATAAAGCACCAACTAAGGGGCACTATGATCGTACTTGAGCATTGGGTGTAGCTAATATGCGAGTGTGTTTCACGAATGGATCAATGATTAAGCATAATGGGCTAGGGATAACTTATTTTAGCGTTGATATTATGAAAGGCATGGTTGCTTGTTGATATGATTGAGTGTTTAAGTCTCATGTCAAAACTAGACTATTGCTTCGTTCGATGTTAATCCAACGGCCAAGCTGCGTCTTCAACCTCTGGTCTTGTCGCTCCAGCCGCCCAAACCTGCGCCCGCCGTACCGCCTGCTCCAGCCTCCCGCGGCCGGCTGTGCTGCCACGCAGGCCTCACCGCCCCACCGTACTCCCATCCCTGGCCTGGCCATCCCTCTACTCACCCACACCTACTGTTATTCTTCGACGACGGCAGATGAACCAGTAAACCCTCGTACTCCCCTCCGCGTGGGAAACAACTGCCCTGTCTTCCCTGGCTCCGTGTCGTTCCCTTCGTAGGCCTCGCCGTCGTCCACCGCCCTGGTGCTCTCGGCGCGGCATGGTCCACATAGTCAACGAACGACATCCATTAGAAGTGGACTGTACGTGGAGATGCGGACAGCTGGGTCCACGACCGCTCGCAAGGAAATGCCTCCTTATTACGCGCAAAATAATGATTCCTCCACCTGACAGCTGGGACCCATCCGAAGGGCCTCTGTATTTTGCAAAAAAACGTCCCCCCCGCTGACAGGTCGGACCCACCAGCTATATCTTCGCACGCAAGGAAGTGCCTCCTTATTACGCACAAAAAAGATTACCCCTGCTAGCTGGGACCCACTGTCGGTGTCAAAACCGGCGGATCTCGAGTAGGGGTCCCGAGATATGCGTCTAGGATCGATGGTAACATGAGACAGGGGACGCGATGTTTACCCAAGTTCGGGCCCTCTTGATGGAGGCAATACCCTACGTCCTACTTGATTGATATTGATGAGTATGAGGGTTACAAGAGTTGATCTACCACGAGATCGTAATGGCTAAACCCTAGAAGTCTAGCCTGTATGATTGTGATTATGATCTCCTCTACGGACTAAACCCTCCGGTTTATATAGACTCCGGAGGGGCCTAGGGTTGTACAGAGTCGGTTTACAAAGGAAGGAATCTACATATCTGAACGCCAAGCTTGCCATCCATGCAAAGGAGAGTCCCATCCGGACACGGGAGGAAGTCTTCTGTCTTGTATCTTCATAGTCCATCAGTCTGGCCTATGTTACATAGCCCGAACACCCGAGGACCCCTTAATCCAGGACTCCCTCAGTAGCCCCTGAACCAGGCTTCAATGACGATGAGTCCGGCGCGCAGATTGTCTTCAGCATTGCAAGGCGGGTTCCTCCTCCGAATACTCCAAAACAGCTCTCAAACAGAAAACGTGCCCGGCTCTGCAAAACGAGTACCACACACACACACACACGCAGAGAGTATAATATTTTATGAGTCCAATCCGCTAACAACCTTTGTAGCATGACATCACGTCACTGCCCGATTCTTATTTCGAACCATTTTTAGCCTCCCGCTCCAGGTTTCAAGACGCGGTTTTATTGGCACGTCTTGTCAAAGCAGAGATCATGTGCCCTTATTACAGGATTTTCATCAATACGGGCGTGTGTAATTCAACCGTCCTGTTCGTACGATTCCTAGGAAATAGGCAAGTTTTAAGGCTCACGAGGAGGCGTTCGATATTCATCGCCTTTATAAAGGGGCACAAACCCGTCCTTCTCCTCTACGCCCACCTCTTCCTCAACTTATCCAACCTCGAGCTCCAGCGCCCAGGTTTCAACTTAATTGTTCCAAGCCTCCTAGTCATGTCCGGACCCAGCCTTCAAGGCCGGTGGGTGGCCTCCTCTGTCACAGAGGAGGATATCGCGAAGCTTTGGGCGGCAAGGTACCTGATCACGGAAATCCCCCACAGGCTCCCTGCTAAGGGGCAGGTTATTCCTACACCCAGATCTGGCGAGAGGGTTGTATTTATCTCCCACTTCCTCCGGGGGCTAGGTTCGCTCTCCACCCCTTCGTTTGTGGTCTCATGTTCTATTACGGGCTAGACTTTCACGATCTAGCTCCGGACTCCTTTCTCCACATCTCAGCGTTCATTATCATGTGCGAAGCCTTTCTTCGCATTCCCCCACAGTCCGGCTTGTGGCTCAAGACCTTTAATGTGAAGCCGAAGGTAGTCGACAGGTGATACGTCTCCAATGTATCTATAATTTTTGATTGCTCCATGCTATATTAAATACTGTTTTGGACATTATTGGGCTTTATTATCCACTTTTATATTATTTTTGGGACTAACCTATTAACCGGAGGCCCAGACCACAATTGCTGTTTTTTTGCCTGTTTTAGGGTTTCGAAGAAAAGGAATATCAAACGGAGTCCAAATGGAATGAAATCTTTGGGAATGTGATTTTCTCACCGAATACAACTAAGGAAACTTGGACCCTATGTCAAGCCAATTAACATGAGGCCACGAGGTAGGGGGGCGCGCCTGCCCCCTAGGCGCGCCCTCCACCCTCGTGGGCCCCCTATTGCTCCATCGACGTACTTCTTCCTCCTATATATACCCACGTACCACCAAACGATCAGAGACGGAGCCAAAAACCTAATTCCACTGCCGCAACTTTCTGTATCCATGAGATCCCATCTTGGGGCCTGTTCCGGAGCTCCGCCCGAGGGGAATCGATCACGGAGGGCTTCTACATCATCATCCAAGCCCCTCCAATGAAGTGTGAGTAGTTTAATTCAGACCTACGGGTCCATAGTTAGTAGCTAGATGGCTTCTTCTCTCTTTTTGGATCTCAATACAATGTTCTCCCCTCTCTCTCGTGGAGATCTATTCGATGTAATCTTCTTTTTGCTGTGTGTTTGTTGAGACCGATGAATTGTGGGTTTATGATCCAGTCTATCTATGAATAATATTTGAATCTTCTCTGAATTCTTTTATGTATGATTGGTTATCTTTGAAAGTCTCTTCAAATTATCAGTTTGGTTTGGCCTACTAGATTGGTTTTTCTTGCCATGGGAGAAGTGCTTAGCTTTGGGTTCGATTTTGCGGTGTCCTTTCCCAGTGACAGAAGGGGCAGCAAGGCACGTATTGTATTGTTGCCATCGAGGATAACAAGATGGGTTTTTTTACCATATTGCATGAAACTATCCCTCTACATCATGTCATCTTGCTTAAGGCGTTACTTTGTTTTAACTTAATACTCTAGATGCATGCTGGATAGCGGTCGATGAGTGGAGTAATAGTAGTAGATGCAGGCAGGAGTAGGTCTACTTGTCTCGGACGTGATGCCTATATACATGATCATACCTAGATATTCTCATAACTATGCTCAATTCTGTCAATTGCTCAACAGTAATTTGTTCCCCCACCATAGAATACTTATGCTCTTGAGAGAAGCCACTAGTGAAACCTATGGCCCCCGGGTCTCTTTCTCATTATATCAATCTCTATCACTTTATTATTGCTTTGCTTTTACTTTTCACTTTGCATCTCCATACCAAAAATACCAAAAATATTATTTATCATCTCTATCAGATCTCACTTTCGTAAGTGACCGTGAAGGGATTGACAACCCCTAAGGGCGTTGGTTGTGTTGAGCTATTGTTTTTGTGTAGGTACGAGGGACTCGCGCGTAGCCTCCTACTGGATTGGTACCTTGGTTCTCAAAAACTGAGGGAAATACTTATGCTACTTTGCTGCATCATCCTATCCTCTTCGGGGAAGTCCAACGCAGTGCTCAAGAGGTAGCAAGAAGAATTTCTGGCGCCGTTGCCGGGGAGTCTGCGCAAAAGTCAACATACCAAGTACCCATCACAATCCCTATCTCCCGCATTACTTTATTTGCCATTTGCCTCTCGTTTTCCTCTCCCCCACTTCACCCTTGCCGTTTTATTCGCCCTCTCTCTCTATCCTCCCTCTCTTTCTCTATTTGCCTCCTTTTGCCCGTTTGCCTTTTGTTTGCTCGTGTGTTGGATTGCTTGTTTGTCGCGATGGCTCAAGATAATACCAAATTGTGTGACTTCACCAATACCAACAATAATGATTTCCTTAGCACTCCGATTGCTCCTCTTACCGATACTGAATCTTGTGAAATTAATGCTGCTTTGCTGAATCTTGTCATGAAAGATCCATTTTCCGGCCTTCCTAGTGAAGATGCCACTACCCATCTTAATAGCTTCGTTGATTTGTGTGACATGCAAAAGAAGAAAGATGCCGATAATGATATTGTTAAATTGAAGCTATTTTCTTTTTCGCTTAGAGATCGTGCTAAAGCTTGGTTTTCATCTTTGCCTAAAAATAGTATTGATTCATGGAACAAGTGCAAAGATGCTTTTATCTCTAAGTATTTTCCTCCTGCTAAGATCATCTCTCTTAGAAACAATATTATGAATTTTAAGCAACTTGATCATGAAAATGTTTCACAAGCTTGGGAGAGAAGAAATTAATGATACGTAATTGCCCTACTCATGGTTTAAATTTGTGGATGATTATACAAAATTTTTATGCCGGATTGAATTTTGCTTCTAGAAATCTTTTAGATTCGGCCGCAGGATGCACTTTTATGGAAATCACCTTAGGAGAAGCTACTAAACTCCTAGATAATATTATGGTTAATTATTCTCAATGGCATACTGAAAGATCTACTAATAAAAAGGTGCATGCGATAGAAGAAATTAATGTTTTGAGTGGAAAGATGGATGAACTTATGAAATTATTTGCTAATAAGAGTGTTTCTTCTGATCCTAATGATATGCCCTTGTCTACTTTGATTGAGAATAATAATGAATCTATGGATGTGAATTTTGCTGGTAGGAACAATTTTGGTAACAACGCGTATAGAGGAAATTTCAATCCTAGGCCTTATCCTAGTAATCCCTCTAATAATTATGGTAATTCCTACAACAATTCTTATGGAAATTATAATAAGATGCCTTCTGATTTTGAATCTAATATTAAAGAATTTATTTCTTTGCAAAAGAATTTTAATGCTATGATTAAAGAAAAATTGCTTAAGATTGATGATTTGGCTAGGTACGTTGGTAGAATTTCTCTTGATGTTGATTCTTTAAAGCTTAGATCTATTCTCTCAAAGCCATGAGAATTTCCATTGATGAGTGCAAGGAAAGAACCGCTAGGACGCGTGCTATGAAAGTTGCCTTTATTAAACGTGTTCTTCTAGTTCCTATGAAAATAATGATGAAGATCTATAAGTTATTGATGTGTCCCCTATTAAATCTTTGTTTTGCAATATTATCTTGATAATTATGGGACTGAATATGATCCACCTTTACCTAGAAGGCGTTCTAAAAAATCGGAGTATTTAGATCTTGATGGTGAAATTGATAAAAGTGGGATTAAAAGAAATAAAACCCTATGTCGGTGTCAAAACCGGCGGATCTCGGGTAGGGGGTCCCGAACTGTGCGTCAAGGCCGGATGGTAACAGGAGACAAGGGACACGATGTTTTTTACCCAGGTTCGGGCCCTCTCGATGGAGGTAATACCCTACTCCTGCTTGATGAATATTGATGATATGGGTAGTACATGAGTAGATCTACCACGAGATCAAGGAGGCTAAACCCTAGAAGCTAGCCTATGGTATGATTGTTGTGTATGGAGTTGATCCCCTACGGACTACAACCCTCCGGTTTATATAGACACCGGATAGGGTTAGGGTTACATAGAGTCGGTTACAATGGTAGGAGATCTTGAATATCCGCATCGCCAAGCTTGCCTTCCATGCCAAGGAAAGTCCCATCCGGACACGGGACGAAGTCTTCAATCTTGTATCTTCATAGTCCAGGAGTCCGGCTGAAGGTATAGTCCGGCTACCCCGGCTACCCGAACACCCCCTAATCCAGGACTCCCTCAATAGCCCCCAAACCAGGCTTCAATGACGATGAGTCCGGCGCGAAGATTGTTCGGCATTGCAAGGCGGGTTCCTCTCCAAATCTTGTGTACCTGTAGGAATAATGTCCGATTTTTGTAATGTAGTGCTCCTCGGCTTCCACGCCCAATAATGGCCGTCTTCCATGTGTTCAAATGAATGCGAAAAGCCGGGGTGTTTTTACATCCACACCCCTAGCCGTATAAACGAGCCGCCTATTTAACGGGATGGGGATTTAGGTCCAAACCACATCTTCTCCTTTCCGCGAGTTATCATCAGAGCGCTTCCAGCAAAGGTCCATTCCAACATGACCAGCCGTCGCAGCTCCTCCCCTCGCCCCTCTGGTCCCAAACTCGGGGACTGGGAGAGTTGCACCATCCCGCACAGCGAGTTAGCGTCACTTCAGGCCAAGGGATTTCTCCCTCAGGCATACATGGTCCCAGTCCGAGCCGGTCTCGCCATCTATAATGGCGGAAAACAAGCGGAGAGCACCCCCAATCCTTCTAAAGGAGAGCGGGTGTGCCTCGTCCCCTATCTAATAAGGGGACTGGGATTTCCAATTCACCCATTTCTCCGTGGGCTTCTGGAGTTCTACGGCCTCCAGCTGCACAACCTCACGCCCGCCTCCGTATTGCATATTGCGTGTTTCGTCGCCCTTTGCGAGCTATTTTTAGGCGTTGAGGCTCATTTCACGCTGTGGAAGAGGTTATTCTGCCTGGTGCCCCGTTCTAAAGAGGGGTCTATATACCAAGTGGGCGGAGCCGAAGTATGGCGCATCGCCGGGACCGGATACCTATCTGGAACCCCGAAGAAGGCGTCCGAGGACTGGCCTTCGGAATGGTTTTATATAGATGACGTCTCGCTACCGGACCCTATCCGGGTCGGTCTCCCTGAGTTCAACAGTGCTCCATTGAAGAAACGCTTGAGCTGGCATCCGCGGAGCTCTCAGAGAGAAAGCGACAGAGACGTCCTTTACCTGATGGGCCGGATAAGACTATTGGCTCATTCCGGACTAACCATGATTGGAGTCATGGCCGCATGCATTATGCGGGGGGTGCAGCCACTTCAATATAGAGGCCACCCCATGTGTAATTTCAACGGGGAGGATGACGCCACCCGTTACGGTCGTAAGGGGCCGGCTTCAGCTGCCGCCCTAGTAAAGATCTTATCCTCTTTGTACAAGGGAGAAAAGGAGGAATTCCTCCGCGTCAACCCGCAGGCCGGATTTACTATGTACGATCCTCCAAGTTGGGTAAGTGAACAACTGCGCTTGCCCATTTGTTTTGTACTACCATGGTTAGATAGGAACTGCGACAGGTGGTAAAGGATATAAACAGCCGTCCTCCACAACCCGAGGACCCAGAACGGTCCCTCGATCCGGACTCCGAAGAGGATCCAGACATATCGGTGGAGCTTATCGACAGGGTGTTCCATCAGCTAAGCAAGGACAATACCTTGGTAGCCATCATGGCTGATTACCCAGGGTTAATCCCGGCCTCCCAGGTGACAGAAACCAGAGTCTCATTCCCTTGGGAGAGATTCCACTCTCACGTATTCCGGTGTTTCTGACGACAACCGTGTTTTGCAGGGGAGATTTCCGAGGCAGGAGGCCGAACCTGCGGCGGCTAGCCAACGAGGGGCCGCAGGGCCCCGGGGGGCAAAAAGGAATGTAGTCCGGACTGAGATGCCGGCGCAAAGGTATAGCGCACCTTCTGCTTCCCTGGTGTTATTCTGTCCGGGCATATTAACGTTCGTGCTATCTTCAGAACTAAGAGACCTCGCCGGACTATATCTGGAGAGTTTGCCAATCGCGCCGCCACCAGCCAGGCTCCAACGCCTGGCCAGGAAGCGGAGGCGAGCACAAGGCGTGCACCGGACACTCCTCCGACAGAGGATGCGGACAGGCTGTCTGCCACAAATTCTGAAGTGGAGAGTGCCATGAACCACAGGCGTCGCTGGACAGTTCTACGCGACGCTTGTTTCTCCCAAGAGGCTTTAGATGCCTTTAATTCGGGAGATGCGTACCTCCGTGCCGCTCAAAATGGTTTAGCCAGAGCCACGGAGCAGTATGTAAAAGACATACGGGTAAGAAAATTTTGGTCAATATATATATACCCGTAGCCCCCGAGACTTGAAACAGTTAGAGCAACTGATTTAAGGATCATTGAATATTCAGGTTCTTACAGAGAAGAATACTGTACTGTCCCAGGAGCTGGAAAAGTGCAAGGCCCAACTAGAGGCCGCACTAGCCGCAGCAGGGGAGTCCAAAGAGACCCCCTCAGGTAAGATACACTTCGAAAGATTAGTATTGTGTGGTGTGGGTGCAAATCTGACAAATCATGTTGCAGATGGCGCCGGACTCGATCCGGAAAAGCAACAACTCTTACGCCGGCTAAAGGCCGGTGAGAGTACGTTGACAAAGGTGAGGCGAGAGAAGAATGATCTTCAGGATGCCAACACCAGGCTGGACGTCGAACTTAAAGATGTTCGTGGCCAGATGTCGGACTCCACGAAGGAGAATCAGCGGCTTCGACGCGGCATATTTAGTAAGTGCTTGAACGAACTTTGAAAAAAGAGTTCGGCGAGGAAGTCGACTAACAGAGTAATGTCTGTAGGTATGCTCACAGGTTGTCCTGCAGAGGAGATGCCCGGTTCTATGGGTGACCTTCTTCCGGAACTCATGCAACTGCACGAGCGAATTCGGCAGGCGATGCGAGGTGTTGCCCAAGCCTTATGGCCTGCCCACTCCATGCCCGAGGGCCTTGGAGAGCTTGCGGAGAAGCTGAAGGGAGCTCGGCGGCGCTTCCGGTTGTGGAAGATATCAACCTGCCGACAAGGCGCTAGGGAAGCCTGGGCCATGGTGAAAACCCGTTTTACGAAGTCTGACCCAAACCACATGGCCGGGGACGGACCAGTGGGGCCTGACGGGAAGGAGATCCCTGTGAGCTTAGTATACGACCAAGTAGAGTTGGCCGTGAAGTATTCCCAGTAGGACTGTAAATTACACAGCCTGTTAGATGGTATAGAAGAGGAATACAATCAGTCAGAATGACTATGTAATTTTGAATTGACATGTGTAATGCCTTCTAGCCGGATTGTAGATCGTTTGTCGTTGCCGACCTTTTCGCTTCAACCTCGGGACCTGACGGTCCGGAGTGTGTCCGAATACCATAGCGGTTATATAAGAACCGTGGTATGCGTGGAGACCAGGCGTAGGGGTCATTAGTGCTTTATCAGACAAGTGCCTAACTAGTTATGTTATATTACATGGTTAGTAAGAAACATCTTCCAGAGAGAATAGTTCCGTTAGGGGTTCCTTTCGCTGGGAGGCATGCCCTAAAGTGCATGTCCGGGCTGCGTAAAAAGACGCAGAAAAAAGCATCTGGGGGCGCATAGAATGAGTAAAAAGATCATATTTTATCTCACCGACCGAATATTCCCTTAAGAACGCTAGCTTTCGGCTTCACCCAGTCTGAGGTACACATCCGGCTGACCCGGCAGTAACAATCGCAGAGGTGCTCCCTTTACCGCCTAGCCGAACAATCGGGAATGTAGGCGTAAGCACAAGAGCCAGGCAACCCAGCTTGGCCAAAACTTAAGTCATATCGATGCATATAATGGTGAAAAAAAGGTACATGCGGAAGTTTGACGCATGTGTTGGGCGTGAAGCCCGTATAAATAAGATTCTGTTAAAGAAGCCCCTAGGTTTAATGAGCGCGAGTGGCGCGTCACTAGATGAGCCTTTAAGGGCTATAAAAGAAAAGAGGGGAAGGAGAGAAATGTAAGACAGAAAAATGCAAAAAATGGACAGAGGAAGGAGACGAACACAGAGTCCGGCGCTAGGCATAGAATCTTCGGAGACGGGTGGCGTTCCACGGGTTCGGCTCGAGTCGATTATCCAACGCATCTCGCAGGCGGTACGCCCCGCCAGTCAGGACTTGGTCGATTATGAATGGACTTTCCCACTTGGGCTTGAGTTTGTCCTTTTTCTTATCCGGCAGGCGTAGAACTAGTTCGCCAGCATTGTAATTTTTGGCCCGTACTTCTCTGCTTTGATATCTTCGGGCCTGCTATTGATAAAATGCGGAACGGGCTTTTGCCACGTCATGCTCCTCCTCCAGGGCGTCCAAGTTGTCTTGTCGATCGAGCTCGGCTTCTCTTTCTTCGTACATGCGCACTCTAGGTAAGTCATGAATTATGTCGCAGGGCAGAACTGCCTCTGTGCCGTACACCATAAAAAATGGTGTGTATCCGGTGGTGCGATTTGGCGTGGTCCGCAGCCCCCATAGCACGGAGTCGAGCTCCTCTACCCAGTGCGTGTTAGATTCCTTGAGGGACCGCACCACTCTGGGTTTAATGCCGCTCATGATAAGACCATTTGCATGTTTGACCTGGCCGTTGGTTTGTGGGTGATAGACGGAAGCATAATCGAGCTTGATGCCCATGTTTTTGCACCAGAGTTTTACCTCGTCGGCGGTAAAGTTTGTACCGTTATCGGTTATGATGCTGTGGGGGACGCCATAACGGTGTACAACCCCGGATATGAAGTCTATCACAGGTCCGGATTCGGCCGTTTTAACAGGCTTGGCTTCTATCCATTTGGTGAATTTATCCACCATGACCAGTAAGTATTTTTTCCTATCGGTCCCACCTTTAAGGGGTCCGACCATGTCAAGCCCCCAGACTGCAAAAGGCCAGGTGATGGGTATAGTTTGGAGTGCGGTGGGTGGCATATGGCTTTGGTTGGCAAAAAGTTGGCAACCAGCGCATCGTTGGACTAGGTCCTGAGCGTCTGCCCGGGCCGTCGGCCAATAAAAGCCTGTACGGAAAGCCTTGCTAACAAGGGACCGAGCAGCGCCGTGGTGACCACCGAGTCCGGCATGAATTTCAGCCAGAAGGTTCCGCCCTTCCTCTTCGGAGATGCACCTTTGAAGGACTCCGGTAGCGCTTTTCTTATAAAGCTCTCCCTCATGGACTCTATAGGCTTTAGATCGCCGTACTATGCAGCGGGCCTCGTTTTGGTCCTCCGGGAGTTCCTGCCTAGTAAGGTAGGCTAGGAATGGTTCTGTCCACGGGGCGATGACCGCCATTATTACGTGGGCTGAAGGTGTAATTTCATTGGCCGAGCCTCCAATTGTGTCAGATTGTTCGGCGTCGAGTGGTGCGGCTGGGTCCGGGCTGTTATTTGCGGGTTCCCCCTCCCATGCTACGGATGGCTTGAACAATCTTTCCAAAAAGATGTTGGGGGGGGGGACTACATCGCGTCTTGCTCCGATGCGTGCCAGGACGTCCGCTGCTTGATTGTTTTCTCGGGCTATATGGTGAAACTCCAGCCCTTCGAACCGAGCTGACATTTTTAGGACGGCGTTGCGGTAAGTTGCCATTTTTGGGTCCTTGGCGTCGAAGTCTCCATTTATTTGGGATATCGCGAGGTTTGAATCCCCGCGTACCTCTAGGCGCTGGATACCCATGGATACTGCTATCCGGAGGCCATGTAGGAGGGCCTCATATTCGGCTGCATTGTTGGAATCCATGTACATGATCTGGAGCACATATTGGACTGTGTCTCCTATGGGGGACGTCAGGACGACGCCAGCCCCCAGTCCGGCCAACATTTTGGAGCCGTCGAAATGCATAATCCAGTTTGAATATGTGTCGTACTCTTTAGGGAGCTCGGCCTCCGTCCATTCTGCGACGAAGTCGGCCAAAACTTGCGATTTAATAGCTCGCCGTGGCTTATAGGTTATATCGAACGGGAGAAGCTCGATGGCCCATTTTGCAATCCGGCCCATTGCGTCGCAGTTGTTGATAATATCGTTGAGTGGGACTTCCGAGGCTATTGCTATGGAACACTCTTGAAAGTAGTGTCGTAGCTTCCGGGATGCCATGAATACCGCGTATGCAATCTTTTGATAATGCGGGTACCGTGATTTGCATGGAGTGAGGACGGTGGATATGTAGTAGACCGGCCTTGCTGACAACTTGATGTGTTGCTGCAATGTACAATAACATTGGTTCGCCGGTGTTTGGCGCGGCCAGGACTAGGTTTGTTGCCAATATGGCTTTTATTTCATCAAGTCCGGCCGTGGCGGCCTCCGTCCACTCGAAGTGTTCGGTGCGCCGAAGGAGGCGATAGAGGGGTAGTGCCTTTTCTCCCAAGCGGGAGATGAAGCGGCTTAAAGCCGCCACGCATCCGGTTAATTTTTGTATTTGTTTGAGGTCCTTTGGGATATCCAATTGTGAAAAAGCTCGGATCTTGGCTGGATTTGCTTCAATTCCTCTACTGGATACAATGAAGCCCAAGAGCTTTCCGGCTGGAACGCCGAAGACGCATTTTTCCGGGTTGAGCTTGATGTCATATTTTCGGAGGTTATCGAATGTAAGCCTCAAGTCGTCTACTAGAGATTCGACATGTCTTGATTTGACGACCACATCGTCCACATACGCCTCCACTGTTTTGCCGATCTGATTTGCCAGACATGTCTGGATCATGCGCTGATATGTTGCGCCGGCGTTTTTTAGCCCGAAGGGCATTGTGTTGAAGCAGAATGGGCCGTATGGTGTGATGAATGCTGTTGCAGCTTGGTCTGATTCTGCCATCTTGATTTGATGGTAATCGGAGTATGCGTCGAGGAAACACAACAAATCGTGTCCTGCGGTGGCATCGATAATTTGGTCGATGCGTGGGAGGGGGAAGGGATCCTTTGGGCAAGCCTTGTTAAGGTCTTTAAAGTCGACACACAGGCGCCAGGATTTGTCCTTCTTTGGTACCATCACCAGGTTTGCTAGCCAGTCCGGATGTTTTATGTCTCTGATGAATCCAGCCTCCAATAGCTTGGCTAGCTCCTCTCCCATAGCCTGTCTCTTGGGTTCGGAAAAACGCCGAAGGGCTTGTTTGACAGGTTTAAATCCTTTTAGGATATTTAAGCTGTGTTCGGCCAGCCTGCGTGGGATCCCTGGCATGTCTGAAGGGTGCCAGGCGAAGATGTCCCTGTTCTCTCGTAGGAACTCTCATAGTGCGGCGTCTGCATCAGGGTTCAGTCGTGCCCCGATTGAAGCTGTTTTATTGGGGTCCGTTGGATGGACCTGGAATTTGACTATTTCGTCGGCTGGCTTGAAGGATGTGGATTTGGATCTCTTATCGAGTATCACATCATCCCTGTTAACCGTGGAGCGCATCGCAATCAGTTCCTCGGCCACTAAGGCTTCGGATAGCACCTCAAGGGCTAATGCGACCGTCTTGTTTTCGGCGCGGAGTGCTATGTCTGGATCACTAGCTAGAGTGATAATTCCATTCGGCCCGAGCATCTTAAGCTTCATGTACCCGTAATGGGGTATTGCTTGGAAGATTGTGAATGCTTCTCGCCCTAGTAAAGCGTTATATCCGCTTTTAAACGGGGCCATCTGAAACGTGACTTCTTCCGACCTGTAATTATCCGGCGTTCCGAACACCACATCTAGTGTGATTTTTCCTATGCAGCGCGCTTCCCGACTGGGGATTATTCCTCTAAAGGTTGTGCTGCTTCGCTCGATGTGGTTCCAGTCTATTTCCATTTTTTGAAGGGTTTCCTCATAAACGAGGTTCAGTCCGCTGCCTCCATCCATGAGCACCTTGGTGAGGCAAAAGCCGTCCACTATGGGACTGAGGACCAATGCGGATGGTGCTCGGGCTGTTCGGAATCTAGGTTCATCACTTGCGTTGAAGGTAATAGCAGTGTCGCTCCATGGATTTATTGTTGCAACTTGATAGACTTCGGCGAGGCTGCGGAGTGTTCTTTTTCGCATATTGTTTGATGCGAAAGTCTCGAAGACTGTGAGAACGGTACTGGTGTCCTCGGGCTGGCTTTCTGCGGCCTCCAGAATTAAGAGGTCCTCGCCAATTTTGGCCACCTGCCGGAGTATCCAACACGCTCTAAGGCTGTGAGTTGGTGTGGCGTCCTCTGTACTGTGAATTCTACAGGGTCCATCAAGCCACCTTTCCAGTACGGTTCCATGCCCTATAGAGGGTTTTGGTTTTTTGGTGTTTATCCCGGGTGTCCTATGATGATGCACCCTCTTAGTTCGGACGGGATTACTATTCAAGGCCGGATTATCCCATAACTTTATTTCGGTTTTCCAGGCACTTTCCATCGCATAGTATTTTTGTACTATGGACGCCAAGTCAGCGAAGCGTGTAATATCACGACGACTTACGGCGTTAAGGATTCCCTCGTCCGTGCAATTACTGCAGAAAACTGAGATTGCGTCTCCCTCGCGGCAATCCTTTATCCTATTCATAACCAGGAGGAATCTGGCCCAGTAATGATGTACTGTTTCCTCGGGCCTCTGCCTGATTTGGGAGAGATCGCTTATGTTCGGGTGGGCGGGTGTCGTTGAATCTGAAACCTCGCCCAATCCAAGATTCGGAGGCCGAAGAGTTTCCAAACTCTGAAGTTCAGATTCTCGGATGTTGTCCAACGAATCTAGCCCATTGCCTGATCCTAAGCTCAGGTCTTGAGTTACATCCTCCTCTCCGTGGGTATCCGGCTTGGAGGAGTTGGGAATTCGGACGTAGCTAGTCCTTAAAATAGATGAAGGGTCGCCGCACTGCGCCTCTACCACGACAACATGGTGGGTGACTTGGGGAGAGTTAATTTCTCTTAGATCGGGTTTAAGCCCAACCTGGTCGTAATCCGTAGCGACCCAGGGCGGCGATGCGATCCAAGAGCTCGTTTACGGAAGAGAGCTCCATTGGATCTAGTTGCTCGACGAGCTCCGAGCTGACGTGTAGGTTGCTTTTGATGACCCGAGAGGTCACCGTCGGCGCAACAGCCGAATAGGCGGTCATGAGGAAACCACCTAGCCGGAGGGTTTGGCCGACAGCTAAGGCTCCCTTAGCAATGGCGCCGTCTTTAAAGACGGGAGGAGGCATCCTTCCTGATTGTGATGGCACAGAGGAACTCTCAATGAAAGCACCAATGTCGGTGTCAAAACCGGCGGATCTCGGGTAGGGGGTCCCGAACTGTGCGTCAAGGCCGGATGGTAACAGGAGACAAGGGACGTTTTTACCCAAGTTCGGGCCCTCTCGATGGAGGTAATACCCTACTCCTGCTTGATTAATATTGATGATATGGGTAGTACAAGAGTAGATCTACCACGAGATCAAGGAGGCTAAACCCTAGAAGCTAGTCTATGGTATGATTGTTGTGTATGGATTTGATCCCCTACGGACTACAACCCTCCGGTTTATATAGACACCGGATAGGGTTAGGGTTACATAGAGTCGGTTACAATGGTAGGAGATCTTGAATATCCGCATCGCCAAGCTTGCCTTCCACGCCAAGGAAAGTCCCATCCGGACACGGGACGAAGTCTTCAATTTTGTATCTTCATAGTCCAGGAGTCCGGCTGAAGGTATAGTCCGGCTACCCGAACACCCCCTAATCCAGGACTCCCTCACCCTAGATGATGCTAAACCCACTATATTGGATTTCAAGGAATTTAATTATGAAAATTTCTCTTTGATTGATTGTATTTCCTTTTTGCAATCCGTGCTAAATTCTCCTCATGCTTATAGTCAAAATAAAGCCTTTACCGAACATATTGTTGATGCCTTGATGCAAACTTATGAAGAAAAACTTGATTTGAAAGTTTCTATCCCTAGAAAACTTTATGATGAGTGGGAACCTACTATTAAAATTAATATTAAAGATTATGAGTTTTATGCTTTGTGTGATTTGGGTGCTAGTGTCTCTACTATTCCCAAAACTTTGTGTGATTTGCTAGATTTCCGTGATTTTGATGATTGCTCTCTAAACTTGCCTCTTGCGGATTCCACTATTAAGAAACCTATGGGAAGAATTAATGATGTTCTTATTGTTGCAAATAGGAATTATTTGCCCGTAGATTTTAGCGTTCATGATATAGATTGCAATCCTTCTTGCCCTATTATTCTCGGTAGACCTTTCCTTAGAACGGTTGGTGCAATTATTGATATGAAGGAAGGGAATATTAGATTTCAGTTTCCATTAAAAAAGGGCATGGAACACTTCCCTAGAAATAAAATAAAATTACCATATGAATCTATCATGAGATCCACTTATGGATTTCCTACCAAAGATGGCAATACCTAGATCTATCCTTGCTTGTTACGCCTAGCTAGGGGCGTTAAACGATAGCGCTTGTTGGGAGGCAACCCAATTTTATTTTTATCCCTTGCTTTTTGCTCCTTTTTAGTAATAAATAATTTATTTAGCCTCTGTTTTCGTTGTGTTTTTTGTGTTTAATTAGTGTTTGTGCCAAGTAGAACCGTTGGGAAGACTTGGGGAAAGTCTTGTTGAACTTGCTGTAAAAAAACAGAAACTTTAGCGCTCACGAGAACTGCTGTAATTTTTATTTGGAGAGTGATATTTAGTTAATTCTTTTTGAAGATCATTAATAGATAAATTCCTCACGTCCAGCAATTTATTTTAGAATTTTTGGCGTTCCAGATCTTGCGCTAGCTACAGATTACTACAGACTGTTCTGTTTTTGACAGATTCTGTTTTTCGTGTGTTGTTTGCTTATTTTGATGAATCTATGGCTAGTAAAATAGTTTATAAACCATAGAGAAGTTGTAATACAGTAGTTTTAACAAAAATATAAATAAATAATGATTTAATTACAGTACCTTGAAGTGGTCTTTTGTTTTCTTTCGCTAACGGAGCTCACGAGATTTTCTACTTTAAGTTTTGTGTTGTGAAGTTTTCAAGTTTTGGGTAAAGATTTGATGGATTATGGAACAAGGAGTCGCAAGAGTCTAAGATTGGGGATTCCCATGGAACCCCTAAGATAATCTAAGGACAACTAAAAGCCAAAGCTTGGGGATGCCCCAGAAGGCATCCCCTCTTTCGTCTACTTCTATCGGTAACTTTACTTGGAGCTATATTTTTATTCACCACATGATATGTGTTTTGCTTGGAGCGTCTTTTATGATTTGAGTCTTTGCTTGTTAGTCTAACACAATCATCCTTGCTGTACACACCTTTTGAGAGAGCCATACATAATTTGGAATTTGATAGAATACTCTATGTGCTTCACTTATATCTTTTGAGCTCTATACTTTTACTCTAGTGCTTCACTTATATATTTTGAGTTTTATAATTTTGCTCTAGTGCTTCACTTATATATTTAGAGTACGGTGGTGGATTTGTTTTATAGAAACTATTGATCTCTCATTCTTCACTTAGATTATTTTGAGAGTCTTAATAGCATGGTAATTTGCTTAAAATCGTAATATGCTTATGCAAGATTAATAATAAAACTTTCTTATGAGTGTGTTGAATACTAAGAAAAGTTTGATGCTTAATGATTGTTTTGAGATATGGAGGTAATAATATCAAAGTCATGTTAGTTGAGTAGTTGTGAAATTGAGAAATACTTGTGTTGAAGTTTGCAAGTCCCGTAGCATGCACATATGGTAAACGTTATGCAACAAATTTGAAACATGAGGTGTTATTTGATTGTCTTCCTTATGAGTGGCGGTCGGGGACGAGCGATGGTCTTTTCCTACCAATCTATCCCCCTAGGAGCATGCGCGTAGTACCGAGGTTTTTGATGACTTGTAGATTTTTGCAATAAGTATGTGAGTTCTTTATGACTACTGTTGAGTCCATGGATTATACGCACTCTCACCCTTCCATCCTTGCTAGCCTCTTCGGTACAGTGCATTGCCCTTTCTCACATTGAGAGTTGGCGCAAACTTCGCTGGTGCATCCAAACCCCGTGATATGATACGCTCTCTCACACATAAACCTCCTTATATCTTCCTCAAAACATCCACCATACCTACCTATTATGGCATTTCCATAGCCATTCCGAGATATATTGCCATGTAACTTTCCATCATTCTGTTCATCATGACACATTCATCATTGTCATATTTCTTAGCATGATCATGTAGTTGACATAGTATTTGTGGCAAAGCCACCGTTCATAATTCTTTCATACATGTCACTCTTGGTTCATTGCATATCCCGGTACACCGCCGGAGGCATTCATATAGAGTCATCTTTTGTTCTAGTATCGAGTTGTAATCATTGAGTTGTAAATAAATAGAAGTGTGATGATCATCATTTTCTAGAGCATTGTCCCAAGTTAGGAATAAAAAAAATAGAAGGCCCAAAAAAAAGAGAAAGGCCATAGAAAAAGAGAAGGCCCAAAAAAATGAGAGAAAAAGAGAGAAGGGACAATGTTACTATCCTTTGTCACACTTGTGCTTCAAAGTAGCACCATGATCTTCATAGTAGAGAGTCTCTCATGTTATTACTTTCATATACTAGTGGGAAATTTTCATTATAGAACTTGGCTTGTATATTCCAACAATGGGCCTCCTCAAGTGCCCTAGGTCTTCGTGAGCAAGCAAGTTGGATGCACACCCACTAGTTTCTTTTGTTGAGCTTTCATACATTTATAGCTCTAGTGCATCCGTTGCATGGCAATCCCTACTCCTTGCATTAACATCAATCAGTGGGCATCTCCATAGCCCATTGATTAGCCTCGTTGATGTGAGACTTTCTTCTTTTTTGTCTTCTCCAGATAACCCCCTTCATTATATTCTATTCCACCCATAGTGCTATGTCCATGGCTCACGCTCATATATTGCATGAAAGTTTATAGGTTTGAGATTACTATAGTATGAAACAATTGCTTGGCTTGTCATCAGGGTTGTGCATCATGAGAGCATTCTTGTGTGACGAAAATGAAACATGACTAAACTATATGATTTTGTAGGGATGAACTTTCTTTGGCCATGTTATTTTGAGAAGACATAATTGCTTAGTTAGTATGCTTGAAGTATTATCATTTTTATGTCAATATGAACTTTTGTCTTGAATCTTTTGGATCTGAATATTCATACCACAATTAAGAACAATTACATTAAAATTATGCCAAGTAGCACTCCGCATCAAAAATTCTGTTTTTATCATTACCTACTCGAGGACGAGCAGGAATTAAGCTTGGGGATGGTTGATACGTCTCCAATGTATCTATAATTTTCGATTGCTCCATGCTATATTATCTACTATTTTGGACATTATTGGGCTTTATTATCCACTTTTCTATTATTTTTGGGACTAACCTATTAACCGGAGGCCTAACCCAGAATTGCTGTTTTTTGCCTGTTTTAGGGTTTCGAAGAAAAGGAATATCAAACGGAGTCCAAATGGAATGAAACCTTCGGGAACGTGATTTTCTCACTGAATACAACTCAGGAGACTTGGACCCTACGTCAAGCCAATTAACAGGAGGCCACGAGGTAGGGGGGCGCGCCTGCCCCCACCAGGCGCGCCCTCCACCCTCGTGGCCCCCCTGTTGCTCCACCGACGTACTTCTTCCTCCTATATATACCCACGTACCCCCAAACGATTAGAGACGGAGCCAAAAACCTAATTCCACCGCCGCAACTTTCTGTATCCACGAGATCCCATCTTGGGGCCTGTTCTGGAGCTCTGCCGGAAGGGGAATCGATCACGGAGGGCTTCTACATCATCATCCAAGCCCCTCCGATGAAGTGTGAGTAGTTTACTTCAGACCTTCGGGTCCATAGTTAGTAACTAGATGGCTTCTTCTCTCTTTTTGGATCTCAATACAATGTTCTCCCCCTCTCTCGTGGAGATCTATTCGATGTAATCTTCTTTTTGCGGTGTGTTTGTTGAGACCGTTGAATTGTGGGTTTATGATCCAGTCTATCTATGAATAATATTTGAATCTTCTCTGAATTCTTTTATGTATGATTGGTTATCTTTGCAAGTCTCTTCGAATTATCAGTTTGGTTTGGCCTACTAGATTGGTTTTTCTTGCCATGGGAGAAGTGCTTAGCTTTGGGTTCGATCTTGCGGTGTCCTTTCCTAGTGACAGAAGGGGCAACAAGGCACGTATTGTATTGTTGACATCGAGGATAACAAGATGGGTTTTTTATCATATTGCATGAAACTATCCCTCTACATCATGTCATCTTGCTTAAGGCGTTACTCTGTTTTTAACTTAATACTCTAGATGCATGCTGGATAGCGGTCGATGAGTGGAGTAATAGTAGTAGATGCAGGCAGGAGTAGATCTACTTGTCTCGGATGTGATGCCTATATACATGATCATACCTAGCTATTCTCATAACTATGCTCAATTCTGTCAATTTCTCAACCGTAATTTGTTCCCCCACCGTAGAATACTTATGCTCTTGAGAGAAGCCACTAGTGAAACCTATGGCCCCCGGGTCTCTTTCTCATTATATCAATCTCCATCACTTTATTATTGCTTTGCTTTTACTTTGCCTTTTACTTTTCACTTTGCATCTCTATACCAAAAATACCAAAAATATTATTTATCATCTCTATCAGATCTCACTTTCGTAAGTGACCGTGAAGGGATTGACAACTCCTAAGCGCGTTGGTTGCGTTGAGCTATTGTTTTTGTGTAGGTACGAGGGACTCGCGTGTAGCCTCCTACTGGATTGATACCTTGGTTCTCAAAAACTGAGGGAAATACTTACGCTACTTTGCTGCATCATCCTCTCCTCTTCGGGGAAATCCAACGTAGTGCTCAAGAGGTAGCAACAGGGAGCAAGCGGAGTGTGGCGGCGCTACGGTGAGCAGGCTCGCCGATACTCTTTGGCCAAAGGGCTCCTTCACGGAAACTTCCCACCTATGGCAACGGGAGTGGTTTTACATCACTGAATCCCGTGGTACCAAGTGGGCAGCTACACCCGCGTTCTGATTTGGCCCTCCATTACGACTCGCATCATGGATTAATAAGGGGCTGGACTGGGGATCGATTGACAAAGTGCAGACGCTACAAAGCCGTATCCGGAGCCTCCTTAAAAAGGACACCGGTCTCATCAACGTGATCTAGGTAATGCTAGTCCACCGGGTCCTACTATGCCAGCGACGGCCCCTCCGCATGTGGGAGTTCAATCCGGAAGGACCACGGACCCCCCCAGCACTTCTTCGGCACAACGCATAGAGGGATGTGGAAGTTATTCTTCGGGACCTGAAAGCAGTGGCCGGATACAACCGAGGACATCTGCCTCGACTGCAACCAACCAGATACCTCGCTAAGCACTCGACTCCTGAACACATCTTAGTTGATTATCCTATATCAATGTACTGAGAAACCTGTCTTCGACCAGGGATGGATAAAGAAAGCGGAACGAATTAGGTGTTCGGCCCCACTCCCCGAAGACTCAGCCGATCCCGTGTTAACAAGGATGCTGGCCCCGTCACCATATGAAGTGCCGGCAAAGGAGGACAAAGAGGAGAGCAAGAAGGCCAGGGGTAGCTCCCACTCTAAAGGTACACCAGAGGCTATGTCCGGGAAGACCGGAACTCCCTCTTCTGAAGACAAATGGGAAGAAGAAGTTGATATCCCTTCTCCCCATGGGAAGAAAAGGACCGCCTCCAAAGATTTGAGGGCGGAGGCTTCCAAGAGAGGGAAAATGTCCCTGTCAGCGGTTCGGGTTCGGAAGACGACGTTGCCGCATAGTTCCTACGTAAGGACAAGCCTTTCGCCGAATCGTAAGTGAACAAGGGTATTCTAGACATATCCCGTTCTTTCTAGGTCACAAGAGTAACCTCTTAACTATATGTTTGTAGTCCGGCACGCAGTCTTCCTCAACAGTCCTCCTCCTCGGGTGACCTGCTTTCGGAGATGATGGAAAGCGAGACGCCTCCACATGCTTCCCCGCCCCTTAGGGCGGATGACTTCGAGGTGTCATCCTGGAGGGTCTCCCCCGATCATCAAGTGGCGCGGGGGCAATGAAGGTGGCGCCCGAAGGTAATACTTCGGTCATCAAGGGTCCGGGGTGTGCAGCCCCTACGGAGACCAACAATAAAGGCCCCAGACTATCCGGTTTACAGCCGAAGACGACTCTAGGGTCGAGTGAACATATCCCTTTGAAGGGAGTTCATACACCTGCAGCCGCTTCCAGGAGTCCGGAGGCGCCGGATACATTAAATGGCATGTTGCAGAATGCATCCATCTCAGAGGAACATCATACCTTAATGGGTATGGTAGTTGACAGGATTCTATTCGCAATAAGCGGATTGAATGAAGCCTTCACGGGCCTGCTAAGAGGCTTTGAGGTATTTAATGTAATATCTTAACTGCTCTTTACATGCAGAATGTGCCTGTGTATATATAGTAGCCCCTGAGACTCTGGTCGGCCTCCACAGGGAGGCGATCAGAGGATCAAAAAAGTATGCTCAGGAAATGACATGATTAATTTGAAAATAGGCTGGTATGTCAACGGCGACTACCCATGCTGCGGAAGTTACAGATTTAAAGTAGAAACTTGAGTCAGCGGATGAGGACATTACTCTTATCAACAGGCGGCTCAACGAGGCACAAGGTATTTTTTGGGGCCATCGTCTTATGCATGTATACTAATATTAGCATGAAGTTAAAAATTATATACTGGGACATGCATAATTGCAGATTGTGCTGCCGCGATTGAGACCCTTTGGGCTGAACTTGCCCGGGCCAAGGAGCAAGCCAGAGTGAGCAATGCGGCTGTCAAGAAGGCCACTACTAAGTTAAAGGCCGAACAAGCCGCTTGACGCCAGTGCGAGGAGAGAATATCTACCATCATGCGAGATCTGAAGGATGCCACAAGCCAATGCGAATCACTCGAGAAGGATAACAAAGCCAAGAAGTCGAAATCAACAAGGATTTACAAGAGGCGCGAGAGGCACGGTCCGAGTCTAGAGAGGCTCGGGAGGAGATCCGGCAAGCTGGGGAGATAGCAGCCGGTAAGCCCTTTCTGTTACAGACTAAATTCAGCAACCCGAAGTATGCCCTTCTTGATCAATTGTGGAGTTCTCCAGACTCATTCTTGGACCTGCCGAAGAGTGTCGCCGATGCGGCGCAGTTTTATCAAGCACAAGACAGACGTGCGGAGGAGAAGATTTTCTGGTCATAGTTCAACGTGCCAAAGCGTCCGTTACCGAACGAACAAATGGCCTAGTGGGCCAAGCTCCACAAGGTGTCCAGAGCTGCCATGAAGGAAGTCGTGGTTCGGCTGTGGCCAACTGATCCAACTCCGAACAATTATTTCGGCTTGGTGCAGCGACTTGTTGATGCGGTGTCGGGTATCGACGCTGTAAAACGGTCAGCGTGCATTGAAGGTGCACGAATGGCCTTTGCCCGCGTCAAGACGTACTGGGCGAAAATGAAGGTCGCCGATGTTGTAGAAAACAGTCCACCCGAAGGCAAGGACCATCGCACACCGGATCATTATTTTGAAGATGTCCTAGAGCGTGCCCGCTTGATAGAGGGTCAGTGCTCGAAGAATATTATGTTCGAGCGAATGTATCGGAATTGTGATGATATATTAAGGCTGTGTTATATTATGCCTTTTGCCTAAAAGGCATTTTCTCTTGTGCGATCGTTTTTTTGTTTTTTATGTATAATCTGAAGGTTTGCCAGTCGTCGGCTTCATCCCCCTCACATATAATGTGGGGGTGTTCGGAATAGCAACTGACTACACTTGACCCAACGTCTTGGTCCGTGAAGGAGGTGTCAGTGCGGCGAACTAGGCAATCAGACTATAGGGCTTTAACACCTTCACTTAGCCATAGGAGTTTGACGGTGGGTCTACGATATAGCCCCTTGTATGTACGCGGTTATCTGAATACGGCTGCGCTACATAGGTGACCGGGAAACGGTCCTTCGTGTTATATGGAAAAAATCGCAAAAGATTTTAATAAGTCGCCGAGTGGTTGACCAGCTCTCGCCGCATCATGACAGTCAGTTTTCGGCTTTCTCTACTGAGGTGCTTAACCAGGTGAACCAGAAAAGCCGATAGAGTGGAATGTAAGGTAGTAAGCACAGGAGTCGGGCAACCCAACTATTGACCAAAGACATGATTCGGAGCTGATGCATATAAAGCCAAAACTCATGACGCCGAAGTATGCTGTAGAGCTGTTCGGACTTGCTGGCAATCTAATATGTTGTTGTATCGAGCCCCTGGCGATTGGTGCCGAGGTGTATATGTGAAACCACCGAAAAGGTAAAATACAGTTTTATGAGGAAAAAATAAGTACTGAAGACGGATTATGTCCACTAGAA
Source organism: Triticum urartu (assembly GCF_003073215.2). Taxonomy (NCBI): domain Eukaryota; kingdom Viridiplantae; phylum Streptophyta; class Magnoliopsida; order Poales; family Poaceae; genus Triticum; species Triticum urartu. Next base: position 532,099,852 of record NC_053026.1, on the reverse strand, counting down.
TCTGGTTGATACGTCGAGTGCAATCTTATTGATTATAACACCTTTACCCAGGTCATTTTACATACCAGGGGTCAAAGGCTGAGGAAGAAGGCTATATCCAGGTTTTAAATAGAGTGTTTGGTCTACACAATTTTTTTGGACCTCCTACCGCATGTCTGCGCTGCCTTTGCCTTAGCGAAGAGGATTCCTTAAAAGGAGCAATCTTTGGTTGCCTGGATGAAACCGGGCTCCGAAAGAGTCCTTGCAGGTCCATTGGACGAGCAGGTTTTGATTCATCTGTGACAAAAGATAATAAATAATTTAAAAAGAAGGGAGAAAAGCTATAGGAGGAGGAACCGTGCCATAGGTCTGTCCGCATTGTGCCTCCGCCGACGACCAAGGTATTTTAAGTGTATAATGATGCATGCGGGATGCGAACTTTGCGGGCATATGCAGGGAACGACGGAGGCGGAACTGCTAATCCAGCTCGAATATTGACCGGTCTTGTGCAGTAGAGGCCGGTGGCTTAATGGCCGATAAGTTATGCGGTTTAGCGAGTCCGCTTTGTACTTCGGTTGTGATGGCCGTGGTATACTCCTTGGAATGGAGGGGTTGTTTCATTTTTCCAGTGATCGTTATCACGCCGCGTGGATCGGGCATCTTAAGCTTTAGGTAAGCGTAGTGTGGGACCGCATTGAAACGAGCGAACGCGGTTCGCCCAAGCAATGCATGGTATCCACTGCAGAATGGAACAATATGGAAGATCAAGGCTTCGCTTCGAAAGTTGTCCGGCGAACCGAAGGCGACTTCCAGCGTGATTGAGCCCGTACAGTGAGCTTCTTCGCCAGGTATTACACCTTTGAAGGCGGTTGTGTTGGGCTTGATCCTTGAGGGATCAATGCCCATTTTGCGAACAGTGTCTTGATATAGCAAATTAAGGCTACTACCGCCGTCTAGAAGGACTTGTGTGAGATGGAATCCATCGATGGTTGGGTCGAGGACCAAAGCTGCCGAACCTTTGAGACGGATATCTGTTGGGTGGTCATTGCGATCGAAAGTGATCGGACATGCTGCCCATGGGTTAAATTTTGGTACAACCGGCTTTATGGTGTAGTCGTCTCGTGGTATGCGTTTGTGCTCCCTCGTAGGGATATGCGTCACAGATATCATGTTTAGTGTTTTTACTTCGGGGGGAAATTGCTTTTGTCCCCAAGTGTTTGGTTGGCGAGTCTCCTCGTCTTCGCTATCACTAGGCAGCCCCTTCCCTCTATGTTCGGCGTTGAGCTTGCGTGCTTGTTTGAAAACCCAACAATTTCTGTTGGTATGGTTGGCGGGTTTGTCAAGGCTGCCATGAATTTGATAAGGCCGATCTAGTATCCTGTCTAAACTGGATGGGCCATCTTTGTTTGCCTTGAATGACTTCTTCCGTTGACCGGGTTTGGAACCACTGAATCCGGTGTTGACCGCCGTGTCTTGGTTCCTATGTTATTGTTTCGGCGCTTGTGTTTATTGCGTCGAGGCTTGCCATTGCCATCCCTGACCTCAGAGGTGCTAGGGTCGGTGGTACTGTTGTTTTGGTGAGCCAGCCAGCTGTCTTCTCCCACGCAGAAGCGGGTCATCGGTGCGGTAAGAGCTGCCATAGACTTTGGTTTTTCTTCGCCAAGGTGACGGGCCAACCATTCGTCTCGGACGCTATGCTTAAAAGCCGCTAGGCTTCGGCGTTCGGACAGTCGACGATTTGGTTCTTTTTAATTAAGAACCTAGTCCAGAGCTTCCTGGTGGACTCTCCGGGCTGCTGGATGATGTGACTGAGGTCATCGGCATCCGGAGGCCGGACATATGTACCTTGGAAGTTGTCACAAAAGACGTCTTCCAGGTCTTCCCAGTTGCCAATAGAGTTTTCTAGGAGGCTGTTTAGCCAATGCCGGGCTGGTCCCTTTAATTTTACTGGGAGGTATTTGATGGCATGAAGATCATCACCGCGAGCCATATGAATATGGAGAAGAAAATCCTCAATCCATACCGCGGGATCTGTTGTTCCATCATATGATTCGATATTCATAGGTTTGAACCGTTCTAGGAATTCATGCTCTATTACTTCATCAATGAAGCAGAGGGGGTGTGCGGCGCCTCTATATCAGGCCAAGTCGCGACGTAGCTCGGATGGAGTCCGTCTGTGGTTTTCGGCCCGGGCGTGATTATGCTTGTCACGTCCGGCTAGATAGCTGTCGTTGCGTGTCGGTGCACGCCCCCGCGATCCGTAGATTGATCTGGTCTAGCCTTCTTTATTGTGCTGGTCTTGCCGCAAGTCATATGTATATCTCCGAGCTGTTATGTCTCTACTTTTACGGCGAGGTAGTATGGGCTGGTGTTCGGCTTTAGTTGCCGTTTTGTCTTGGCCATAAGGTGGTCGGTCAGCCGCATTACGCGCCGATGGTGCGGGCTCAAGGGCCTCGCCGTCAAATTGGGGTAGCAGTTTGCGCTTTGGGTAACTTTTGATTGGGCGTTTGAGGCCGTATTCCTCGGCTGCCAGGACATTAGTCCACCTATCGTTGAGCAGATCGTGATCAGCTTGAAGCTGCTGCCGCTTCTTTTTTAGGCTCCTTGCAGTGGCAATTAGCTGGCGCTTAAAGCGCTCCTTCTCGAGAGGTTCCTCAGGCACGATAAAATCCTCATTGCCAAGGCTCACCTCATCCTCGGAGAGAGAAACATAATTGCTGTCCTCCGAGTCTTCGTTTTCAGCCTGTTCATCGGGGCTAACTTGCCCATCCTCCCGATCGTCTTGCTCAGAGTTTTGCTCGACGGGGTTTTCTTGGTCTTTGGCATCGTCCAAAGTATTGTTGTCTCTCGTGCCGGTATTGCTGTCTTTGCTGCGGCGTGATTTAGAGCGGCCCTGTCGGTGTTTTGGTTGTATCTCGGGAGGTTTATCCTCTACTGGATTTTTCTCATTATCGCCATCACCCTCCTTGGGTGTATCCACCATGTACACGTCATACGAAGAGGTGGCTGTCCAGCGTCCGGTAAACGGCGGGTTTTCGGCCTGGTCCTCTCCGACATCATCGTCCATACCGTCGATGTCTTCGAAGTCGTAGTCGAGCATGTCAGTTAGGTCCTCGGTAGTGGCTATGAAGTGGGTGGTGGGTGGGACGTAAATTTCCCTGCTCTCAGCCCCTAGTCCAGGCTAGGCGTAGTTCGAACATTGCTCTGTAATTACGAGTGACCGCATCAAGTAAAGAGCCTCGCTTAAAGGCGAGGTTTGGCCAGGGAGAAGAAAATCCGTGGAGTACGGCAGGAAGGAAACTCCTTGGCCAAGCTCACACGATGCCGACTCCGAGGGTTCGGAGCCAGTGCCCGGAGAAGAGTCTGGCTCCATGACGGTTGCCAGCGACACTACTTCCTCCGGCTCTCCCATACTGGGCTTAGTGGCCACAGATAGTCCAGTGGGTTTAGAAACCCTGTCTTTGGACTAGGCGACGCACTCCGGCTGTAAGGCCAGAGCGGAGGTTGGGGTCGTGAATCCTTGGAAGATCAAGTCTCCTCAGATTTCAGTGACATAGTCCAAGTTTCCAAAACTAGTCTGATGACCTAGGGCGTAGCTATCGATCTGCTCTAGATGGCCAAGTGAATTGGCCTGCAGTGCGAAACCACCAAACACAAAGATCTGACCGGGGAGGAAAACCTCCCCCAGGGCAGCATTGTTCTAGACGATTGCTGGAGCCATCAAACCTTCTGGTGACGATGCAGCGGAACTCTCAATGAAAGCACCAATGCTGGTGTCAAAACCGGGAGATCTCAGGTAGGGGGTCCCGAACTGGGAGTCTAGGATCGATGGTAACAGGAGACATGGGACGTGATGTTTACCTAGGTTCGGGCCCTCTTGATGGAGGTAATACCCTACGTCCTGCTTGATTGATATTGATGAGTATGAGGGTTACAAGAGTTGATCTACCAGGAGATCGTAATGGCTAAACCCTAGAAGTCTAGCCTGTATGATTGTGATTATGATCGCCTCTATGGACTAAACCCTCCGGTTTATATAGACACCGAAGGGGCCTAGGGTTGTACAGAGTCGGTTTACAAAGGAAGGAATCTACATATCTAAACGCCAAGCTTGCCATCCACGCAAATGAGAGTCCCATCCGGACACGGGAGGAAGTCTTCTGTCTTGTATTTTCATATGCATCAGTTCGGCCCATGTTACATAGCCCGGACGCTCGAGGACCCCTTAATCCAGGACTCCCTCACCCACCATAGTGGGAGGCTGACTTGTGGGCCTACTAAGTTGATGGGGACGGAGGCTTTGTCCACTTAGTCAATATGAACGATTCTAGCTCCAGTGACCGTACGATGTCCATCCAACGGCCGTAGTGCTTCTTCAAGCTCTGGTCTTCTTGCTCCAGCTGCCCAAACCAGCGCCAGTCATGCCGCGTGCTCCTGCATCCCGTGGCCGGCTGTGATTCCGCGGAGGCCTCACCGCCCCCTCTACTCCCACCGCTGGCCAAGGCATCCCTCTAGTCACCCACACCCCCTATTATTCTGCGGCGACGACAGCCTCACACCGCAGCCGAACCAGTGAACCCTCGTACTCCACTTCGCGTGGGCATCCACTGCCGCGTCTTCCCTGGCTCTGCGTCGTCCCCTTCCTAGGCCTCGCTGTCGTCCACCGCCCTAGTGCTCTCTGCGCGACGTGGTCAACATGGTCAAGGAACGACTTCCATTAGAAGAGTACTGTACGTGGAGTGGCTGACAGCTGGGTCAACGGCCGCAGCAAGGAAGTGCCTCCTTATTACGCAGAAAATAATGATTCCTCCACCTGACAGTAGGGACCTACCGGCGGGCCACTGTATTTCACGAAAAAATGTTTCCCCCCTGACTGCTGGGACCCACCAGCTACATCTTCGTATGCAAGGAAGTACCTAACAGTCGGGACCCACCTGGTCGAAGCGTACGTAGCGTTGTCATTCTGGTCGCGAATGTGTACGTACATACTGGTCGATCGGTCTGTCTGCAGGCTGCAGCGATGAACCGTGGCCATGTAAGGAAGGGCATGTGTCGTAGTAGAGGCGCGCACGTGTCATAGTAGAGGCGCACACGTAGCATGTACACGTACGTACAGCGGCCAGGGTGCAAGAAAGTAAATACGACCACGTACGTACATACGGGTGGGGTCTCGAACGCCTACTCGCGCATACGTACGGCCAGGGCTCGTGTACATATCTGGGTCAGAACAGAGAAACTGCGTCGTCATCGTGTTCATGGAGAGGCAACAGAATGCGTCGTGTTCATTGGGAGGCAACGGAATATGTGGTGTTCATCAGGAGCCAACCGGCATGGATGGAACAGCCGATCGAAACGAGGCCTGGCGTATCGCAGAATGGAGGAAACAAGCTTGTGTTCGATCGACCACGATCGAAATGGGATCCTCTTCATTGGGAGGGGTCTGGCGTACCACAAAACGGAGGAAATAGACTTCTTTTGGACCTCCTACGATTGAAACAGGGTCCTGTTGATCGGGAGGGGTGTGGCGTACCGCAAAATAGAGGAAACAGACTTGTGTTGGAGCGCTACGGTGGAAACGGGGGTCCTGTTCATCGGGATGGGTGTGGCGTACCGCAAAACGGGACTCCACGGGATACTGTTCATCTCCACCGTCGACTACCTCCATGGGTTACTGTTCATGCACCGTTGAGCTCCTCCAGCCTCCACCTACGACTATTCATCCACGGGCTCCTGTTCATCCAGCCTCCACCGCTCCTCCACCAGCTACTGTTCAACCAGCCCTCTCCACGGGGTCCTGTTCAACCACCCCTCCACGGGCTACTGTTCATCCAACCCTCCACGGGGTCCTGTTCATCCACCCCCAACCGGCTCGATCGATCGGGGTCCTGTTCGTCCAGCGGCAACGGCCTCTACTACCACGGGGTCCTGTTCATCCACCCCCACCGGGAACTGCTCATCCAACCCCCCCAACAACGCTCACTGTTCATCAAGAGGCGGCAGGTTCCATCGGCTTCAGTTAGCAGCAGTAGCGAAGGAATCACTCTATCAGGTTCAGTTAATAGCCATCGGCGATCGCTTGGGTTCAGTAACGCGTAGCATGCAGTGCAATTTCTCGGGTTCAGTTAGAGCCCAACGCCTCACTCAGGTTCAGTTAGAGTGCAATGCCTCGCACACGCGTGTACGTGTACGAGAGAAACACACATCGCTTGGCCCCCAACCACCCACCTTAACCGGGAACTCCACCGATATTTTCCTCGCCCTCGCTTCTACCACAGTTTTTTCTGTCATGGATGGCCCAAAGAATGTCATGCAGCTGCATCTCTGGCCCGCCCAGGACGAAAAGCCCATTTTCTGTCATGATTTTTTTCCATAGAAGTAGGAGCCTACCACATCTATGATGATACCGGTTTTGTCACAATTATCGTCATAGAAGTGTCATAAGCATGACATGATTTTTTTCGTTCGGCCCAAAATGTCACTGATGTCTTTTTTTCTAGTGTCTATTACCTTTTGGAGAGTGGTGTCTCCTAGATTGGTTAGGTGTCACTTGGGATCCTCCGTCAAGATTGTGGAGTTGAACCAAGGAGTTTGTAAGGGCAAGGAGATCGCCTACTTCGTGAATATCTACCCAAGTGAGGCAAGTCCTTCGTTGGCGATGGCCATGGTGGGATAGAAAAGGTTGCTTCTTCGTGGACCCTTTGTGGGTGGAGCCCTCCGTGGACTCGCGCAACCTTTACCCTCCGTGGGTTGAAGTCTCCATCAATGTGGATTTATGATAGCACCACCTATCGGAACCACGGCAAAAATCTTCTTGTCTACATTGCGTTTGATCCCTCCAAACTCCTCCCCTTTACCTTCATATGCAATGATTTACATTCCGCTGCTATACTCTTAGAATTGCATGTGTAGGTTGATTTCTTGACTTGTGATAAGTTGCTAAAATCTGCCAAGAATTAAAATTGGGAAAAGGCTAGATTTTTATTTGGTCAAGTAGTCTAATCACCCCCTCTAGACATACTTCCGATCTTACAAGTGGCATCATAGCTTTGGTCTCCATTTGCCTTGATTTCCATAGCCTTGGTGATGATAGCCTTGGTTTCACAACCTAGGAGAGTATGACGTCTAGCGAGGGAAATTACCATCGTAGAGGTCCTTACTTTGATGGTACTAATTTTGCTAGTAGGCAGCATAAGATGAAAATGCATATTCTTGGACATAACCCTGCCGTTTGGGCTATTATGTGCATTGGCTTGCAAGGTGAATTCTTCGATGGGAGAGAACCGAATCGTGAAGCTACCGCAGAAGAATCGAAGATGTTGCAATACAATTCCCAAGCTTGCAATATCCTCTTCAATGGATTGTGCCTCGAAGAATTCAACAAAATCAGCGGTCTTGAGAATGCAAAGGAAATTTGGGATACTTCGATTGATATGCACGAAGGTACCGACTCCGTCAAGGAATCCAAATTGGTTGTGCTTCAAAGTCAACTTGATAAGTTTAAAACGAAGGATGGTGAAGGTGTCGCTGAAATGTACTTTAGGCTCGCTCTCATCACAAATGAGATTGCTGGCTTAGGAAGTGAAGAGATGACCGACAGATTCATCATCAAGAAGATCCTAAGAGCCTTGGATGGAAAATATGAAAGCGTCTGCACATTAATCCAAATGATGCCCAATTACAAAGATCTCAAGCCAACATAAGTCATTGGTAGAATTGTTGCTCATGAGATGTCACTCAAGGATAAAGAAGAGCTTCACAACAAGTCTAGTGGTGCTTACAAAGCCTCATGTGATGCTACTACATCATAAAGTGAGAAACAACACTTTAATGAGGAATTGAGCTTAATGGTGAAGAACTTAAACAAGTTCTACAAGAGTAGAAGCAAAGAAAGAAGTTCCAAGTCAAGGTCCTAGAATGACAAAAGATCTTCTAGTCGTGAGCGTAATTGCTACAGTTGTGGAAGACCCGGACACTACTCCAATGAGTGTATGGCTCCCTATAAAAGAAGAGAAGAGTCACCTAAAAGGAGAAGTAGAAGAGAAGAATCACCTCCAAGAGAGAGAAGGAGTAGAGATGATTGTTATGAATGAAGAACCTCCCACAGAAGCAAAGATTCAGAAAGAAAGGACAAGTCATCAAGGAGCTATACAAAACGAAGACATCAAGCTCATGTTGGTGAATGGGTATCTGGTTCCGACTTCGACAATCACTCTGAGAGAAGTTATCACTTTGGCTCCAAGTATACTCAAGATGAAGGTGTTGCCGGTCTAGAACTTGTGTCAACCAACTCCTATGACATATTTGACTCACCAAATGAAGGAATTGGAAGATGCTTCATGGCTAAAGGCCCAAAGGTATCACACCCCAAGTATGTTAATTTCAATAGTGATGAAGATGATTTGCTTTGCATTCAGCTTCTGCAGTTTGCTCTGCTCCACTTTCCTCCTCCTCTCTCGGGTTTTGTAACCGCCTGCGCCGGGAAACCCAACCTTCCACACAACGGAGCCTGGCATGCCACGTGTTTGTCTAGGGTGCTTAGGATTCCCGAGGGCCTCTGTGAGCTCATCGTTCTCTCTGTCGGGGACGAACGTCCCATGTTGCGCTGCGGCGATATATTTATGAAGCTTCTTGATGGGTATTTTGAGTTGCTCGTCCGTCCAAACTCACTTCCTTGTTTCAGGGTCCAAGGTTCCCCCAACCCCAAAGAACCAAGTCCTTGAACGGTCTGGCCAGTTAAATGTCTCTGGTTCGACCCCTTTATGAAGTAGGTCATTCTCATCGTTGTCCCACAACGGCCGGGCTTTGAGGTAGCCACCTGACCCCGTGCGGTGGTGATGCTCCTTCTTTGCAGCATTTATCTTGTTTGTTGTTGACATCTTCTTACTCTTCTCCGATGTCTTGTCGGCCACAAACGCGGGCCAATGTCTCTTATCTTCTCAAATCGGCCGGTGAATTCTTGATTCTTCCCTTTGCCGACAAACGTTGATTTCAACTCATTCTCCCACCTCCTGAATAGATCTGCCATCTTCTTAAGAGCATGAGCCTTGACCAATGGCTTTATAACTGGCTTATCCGGATCCTCCTCTGGCAGTAGGGTGAAATTTGCCTTCAACGCGGTCCAAAGATCATATTTCTCTCTATCCTTGACATAAGGAACTTGATGGTCTTCGTTGTTAGGCTTATTCCATTGGTGGATGCTGATCGGGATCATGTCCCTAACAAGAACCCCACACTGAGCAGAAAATGCTTCCTTGGTCCGGCCGGGTTCAATTGGTTGACCATCACCCGCGATTGCTATGATTGTGAACCTTTCATCCTGGCGCAACCTTTTCTTTCGGCCTCATCTCGTTACCGAAGTTTGGCTCAATTCGGAGGGCTAGAAAAGAAGAAACAATAGTTTATATATATATATATATATATGTGTGTGTACATATATACCATAACAATTAATGCATAAATTATTGATGTCTACTACGCAACTTTATTCTTGTAGACACGTGTTGGGCCTCCAAGCATAGAGTTTTGTAGGACAGTAGCAATTTTCCCTCAAGTGGATGACCTAAGGTTTATTAATCCGTGAGAGATGTAGGATGAAGATGGTCTCTATCAAACGACCTTGCAACCAAATACAAGCAATCTCTTGTGTCCCCAACACACCCAATACAATGGTAAATTGTATAGGTGCACTAGTTCGGCGAAGAGATGGTGATAAGAGTGCAATATGGATAGTAGATATTGGTTTTTGTAATCTGAAATTATAAAAACAGCAAGGTAACTAATAGTAAACGGGCACAAAAACGGTATTGCAATGCTTAAAAAGGAGGCATAGGGTCCGTACTTTCACTACTACAATCTCTCAACAGTGCTAACATAGTTGGATCATATGATTATCCCTCAAAGTGCAATAAAGAATCACTCCCGAGTTGCTATTAGCGGACAACAAAAGATAGGAATTGTTTGTAGGGTACGAAACCACCTCAAAGCTAGTCTTTCCATTCGATCTATTCAAGAGTCCGTACTAAAATAACACAAAGCTATTTTTCTGTTCGATCTATCCTAGAGTCCGTACTAAGATAACACCAAAGCAAATTCATATTCATAATACTCAATCCACACAAAGAACTATAAAGATACCCCAAAGTTTCCGTCGGAGAAAACAAAATAAAAACGTGCATCAACCCCTATGCATAGATTTACCGAATATCACCGCAGGAATCCGCGAGTTGAATGTCATAACATATGTCAAGTGAATCAATATGATACCTCATTGTCACCTCAAGTATTCACACTGCAAGACATATATCATCTCTTCTCATATCTGAATATTCAATCCGACAAGACAAAACTTCAAAGGGTAAAGACACAATTCATCACAACAAGACAATAGAGGGGAGAAACATCATATGATTCGACTATATTAACAAAGCCCATGATATAGATCACGAGATAGAGAGATTAAACACATAGCTACTGGTACAAACCCTCAGCCATGAGGGTGGACTACTCCCTCCTCATCGCGGTGGCCACCGGGATGATGAAGATGGCCACCAGAGATGATTCCCCCCTCCGGCAAGGTGTCGGAATGGGTCTAGATTGGTTTTCGGTGGCTATGGAGCCCTGCGGCGGCGGAACTGCCGAACTAGGTTAACCCCGATGGGTTTCGGAATATTTGGGAATTTATAGTGCGAAGAAGGGGTACGGGAGGCTACCGAGGTGGGCACAACCCACCTGCGCGCGCCAGGGGGCCCTGGCGCGCCATGGTGGGTTGTGCCCCTCTCGGGGCACCCCTAGGTGCTCTTCTGGCTCATTGGGAGTCTTCTGGCCCATAAAAAATCCACAAAAAGTTTCGTGGTGTTTGGACTCCGTTTGATATGGATTTTCTGCGATGTAAAAAACAAGCAAAAACAGTAACTAGCACTGGGCACTGGGTCAATAGGTTAGTCCCAAAAAATGATATAAAGTTGCTATAAAATGATTATAAAACATCCAAGAATGATAAAATAACATCATGAATATTTCATAAATTATAGATACATTGGAGACATATCAGCATCACCAAGCTTAATTCCTACTCGTCCTCAAGTAGGTAAATGATAAAAGAAATAATTTATGAAGTGTGAATGCTAGAAAAGTGCATAAGTTTGATCAATGATAATTTCAGTCACTTTTCCTAGCATCATAACAACAATTCTTTCTTATCAAACTTCTCATGTTATAGTGGCAACCCATTCACATGTTAAGGTTCAAACAATGAATTCTCTTGAAACCCAACAACCTATGTTCTCAGTCACCAAGCAATTGCAATTCAACTTATTCAACGGAGTTTAAGTAAGAGCTCCACATACTCAACTATCATATAGTCTTCTATGATTGCTAACACTCACCTTGTACACATGAGCAAAAAGTTTCAACCGGACACATAGATAGATAGGAGATTATTGTTTTACCTCCCAACGTATTCACCTCAAGGGTGATGTCAACAATAATAACTCATGCTACCCATATTCAACTGGACATATGTGCCTAGATCTTTCCTCACCACATGATGCTTGCCAAAAGAGAAAAAATAAAAAGGAATAGAGAGAAAAACTTTGACCCTTCCATGAAAGTAAATACATAAAAGTAAAAGATATGCCCTTCGCAGAGGGAAGCAGAGGTTGCCATGCACTTATTTGTTTGTTTACTCAACCCGTTAGTGCAAAAGAACATCATGTTGTATTGCCCCTTACGATAGCAACCTTTATTATGCAGTCCGCCGCTCTTATTACTTTACCATCACAAGTTTGTACGATGCTCAATTTTCTCGTACATTAAATGATCTAACACTTTTAGAAGCAATTTTGTTGCCTTTTTGCACCGACGACAACTTAGTTGAAGGATCTTGCTCGATCCTTTGGTAGGTATGGTGGACTCTTGAAAATAAGATTTGGGTTTAGGGTTTTTGGATGCACAAGTAGTATCTCTACTTGGTGCGGAATTTTTGGCTAGCAAAGATGGGGGCAAGCACCACATGTTGAAGGATCTATGACAATATAACTTCTATGTGAATATGAACAAACATAAACCATTATGTTGTCTTCCTTGTCCAACGTCAACAATTTTGGCATATAATATTTTGATGGGGGCTCACAATCACAAAAGATTTCCATGATAGTGTATTTGCATGTGAAAGTTCTCTTCCTTATACTAATTATTCGTGAATTGCTTGTATGACCAATATTATGATTGTCAAGCCTCAGAAGATTTCACTTTCTAAACCTAATATGAAGCTACCACTAGGCATGATATGATTTCAACTTCATGAAATTCAATTTATTCAACAGTTTACTCATAGGATAAAAGTGAAGCACAAGAGTAAATGACATAGAAAAGAGCTTCGTTGACGGGATGTGAATGCCGCTTACTTAGCCTCCCTGGCAGTTATTTCGGGACTATATTTTATTTTAGAAAAACTTTCAGATATAAGCATTTTATTAAAACAGCAAGCAAAAACAAAATAAAAGGACATTCAAACAATAGCACAACTCATGTGAAGAAGCAAAAACTTACGCTCAACCGATACTAACCGATAATTGTTGAAGAAGAATGGTGGGATGCCTACTGGGATATCCCCAAGCTTAGATGCTTGAGACTTCTTGAAATATTATCTTGGGGGGCCTTGGGCATCCCCAAGCTTGAGCTTTTGTGTCTTCTTAATTCCTCTCATATCACTGTTTTCCTAAATCTCAAAAGCTTCATCCACACAAAACTCAACAAGAACTCGTGAGATAAGTTAGTATAAACCAATGCAAAAACCTTATCATTCTCTACCGTAGCAAATCACTAAATTTATTATTCAACATTACATACTAAATGCCTGTGCATATTTAATACTCCCATCCTCAAATAGAATCATTAAACAAGCAAACATATGCAAACATAACACCAATATGCCAAAACAATACAGTCTGTAAAGAATGCAAGAGTATCAATACTTCCCTAACTCCAAAAGTTATAAAAATTTACCACACTATATAAAATTTCTCAGAGATTATTTTGCAAAAAGTTTCAACTTTTTATCACATTCTTACTTTTCTAGGGAATTTTTGCAACAACGGTAAACTTTCTGTTTTCAAACAGCAACATGCAGACTTGTAAAAATAAGCATAGTAAAGGCAATCAACGCCAGTTTTATTGAAATAAAAGATGCAAAACATTATTATAAATAACAGCAATCAAATCCTAACAAAATAAATTGATGCTCCAAGCAAAACACATATCATGTGACGAATGAAAACATAGCTCCAAGTGAGGTTACCGATAATGTTGGAGACGAAAGGGGGGATGCCTTCCGGGCCATCCCCAAGCTTACTTGCTTAGATATTCCTTGAATATTACCTTGGGGTGCCTTGGGCATCCCCAAGCTTTGGGTATTGTCACTCCTTAATATCCTCATATCGACATCTCAGCCAAAACTTGAAAACTTCAATCACACAAAACTTATCAGAACTTTGTGAGATAGATTAGTATGATAAAGAGCAAACCATTTCACTTTGGTACTATCAAAGACAAGATTAATAATTGTTTCCACACAATGCCTAATGTAGAATATTATTTCCACAATTTATATTGAGCAATATAAGCCATAGAAACTAGAAAACTAGCAAACTATGCATTGAAAACAGAATCTATCAAAAACAGAACAACCTGTAACAATTTGTACTCCAACCATACTTCTGCTACTCCAAAAATTCTGAAAAATATGAAACCTGGGTAATTTGTGTACTAATATTCTGCATAAAGAATCAGCATTTTATCACGCTTCTGTAAAAAAATGAGAATTGTTTTCCTGAGCGCAAAAGTTTCTGTTTTTCAACAAGATCAAATCAACTATCACCATAAACCATCCCAAAGGTCTTACTTGGCACTTTATTGAAACTAAAGCTATAATACATGATTACTACAGTAGTATAATCATGTGAACACACAAAAACAGTAGATAAAAGTGTTGGGTTGCCTCCAAACAAGCACTTTTCTTTAATGCCTTTTAGCTAGGCATGATGATATCAATGATGCTCGCATAAAAGATAAGAATTGAAACATAAAGAGAGCATCATGAAGAACATGTCAAGAACATTTAAGTCTAACCCAATTCCTATTCATGGGGATTTTGTGATTAAACAATTTATGGGAAGAAGAATCAACTAGCATAGGAAGGCAAAACAAGCACAACTACAAGATTTTCAACACATAGAGAGGAAACTTGATATTATTGCAATTTCTACAAGCATAAGTTCCTCCCCCATAATAGTTTTCAGTAGCATCATGAAGAAATTTTACAATATAACCATCACATAAAGCATTCTTTTCATTACACAAAAGCATAGAAAACTTATTACTCTCCACATAAGCAAATTTCTTCTCATCAATAGTAGTGGGAGCAAACTCAACAAAATAACTATGAAGAGAGTGAAAATTAAAACCATGATGGCAAGTTTCATGGTTATCATTATTCTTTATAGTATACATGTCATCACCATAATCATCATAGATAGCAACTTTGTTATCATAGTCAATTGAAGCCTCATCCAAAATGGTGGATTCATCACTAAATAAAGTCATGACCTCTCCAAATCCACTTTCATCATTATAATCATCATAAATAGGAGGCATGTAATCATTATAACAAATTTGCACATCAAATCTTGGGGGACTAAAAATATCATCTTCATCAAATATAGCATCCCCAAGCGTATGGCTTTGCATATCGTTAGCATCATGGATATTCAAAGAGTTCATACCAATAATATTGCAATCATGCTCATCATTCAAAGATTTTTTGTCAAACATTTTATAGAATTCTTCCTCTAACAATTGAGAACAATTTTCCTTTCCATCATTTTCACGAAACACATTATAAAGATAAATAATATGATGCAACCTCAATTCCATTTTTGGTAGTTTTTTTACGAACCAAAGTAATGATAAAACAAGAAACTAAAAGATTCGATTGAAAGATCTAAATATACACCTTCATGCACTCACCCCCGGCAACGGCGCCAGAAAAGAGCTTGATATCTACTACGCAACTTTATTCTTGTATATAGGTGTTGGGCCTCCAAGCGCAGAGTTTTGTAGGACCGTAGCAATTTTCCCTCAAGTGGATGACCTAAGGTTTATCAATCCGCGAGAGGTGTAGGATGAAGATGATCTCTCTCAAACGACCCTGCAACCCAATACAAGCAATCTCTTGTGTCCCCAACACACAATACAATGGAAAATTGTATAGGTGAACTAGTTCGGCGAAGAGATGGTGATAAAAGTGTAATATGGATAGTAGATATTGGTTTTTGTAATCTGAAATTATAAAAACAGCAAGGTAACTAATAGTAAACGGGCACAAAAACGGTATTGCAATGCTTAAAAAGGAGGCATAGGGTCCGTACTTTCACTACTACAATCTCTCAACAGTGCTAACATAGTTGGATCATATGATTATCCCTCAAAGTGCAATAAAGAATCACTCCCGAGTTGCTATTAGCGGACAACAAAAGATAGGAATTGTTTGTAGGGTACGAAACCACCTCAAAGCTAGTCTTTCCGTTCGATCTATTCAAGAGTCCGTAATAAAATAACACAAAGCTATTTTTTCTGTTCGATCTATCCTAGAGTCCGTACTAAGATAACACCAAAGCAAATTCATATTCATAATACTCAATCCACACAAAGAACTATAAAGATACCCCAAAGTTTCCGTCGGAGAAAACAAAATAAAATCGTGCATCAACCCCTATGCATAGATTACCCCAATATCACTGCGGGAATCCGTGAGTTGAATGTCATAACATATGTCAAGTGAATCAATATCATACCTCATTGTCACCTCAAGTATTCACACCGCAAGACATATATCATGTGTTCTCATATCTAAATATTCAATCCGACAAGACAAAACTTCAAAGGGTAAAGACTCGATTCATCACAACAAGAGTATAGAGGGGAGAAACATCATATGATCCGACTATAATAACAAAGCCCATGATATAGATCACGAGAGAGAGATTAAACACATAGCTACTGGTACAAACCCTCAGCCATGAGGGTGGACTACTCCCTCCTCATCGTGGTGGCCGCTGGGATGATGAAGATGGCCACCAGAGATGATTCCCCCCTCCGGTAGGGTGCCGGAACGGGTCCATATTGGTTTTTGGTGGCTACGGAGCCCTGCGCCGGCGGAACTTCTGATCTAGGTTAACCCCGAGGGGTTTCAGAATATTTGGGAATTTATAGTGCAAAGAAGGGGTACGGGAGGCCACCGAGGTGGGTACAACCTACCTGGGTGCGCTAGGGGGCCCTGGCGCGCCCTGGTGGGTTGTGCCCCCTCGAAGCACCCCCAGGTGCTCCTCCGGCCCATAAAAATCCACAAAAAGTTTCGCGGTGTTTGGACTCCGTTTGATATTGATTTTCCATGATGTAAAAAACAAGCAAAAAACAGCAACTAGCACTGGGCACTGGGTCAATAGGTTAGTCCCAGAAAATGATATAAAGTTGCTATAAAATAATTATAAAACATCCAAGAATGATAAAATAACAACATGAATACTTCATAAATTATAGATACATTGGAGACGTATCAGCATCCCCAAGCTTAATTCCTACTCATCCTCAAGTAGGTAAATGATAAAAGAAATAATTTATGAAGTGTGAATGCTAGAAAAGTGCATAAGTATGATCAATGATAATTTCAGTCACTTTTCCTAGCATCATAACAACAATACTTTATTTTCAAACTTCTCATGTTATAGTGGCAACCCATTCACATGTTAAGGTTCAAACAATGAATTCTCTTGAAACCCAACAACCTATGTTCTCAGTCACCAAGCAATTGCAATTCAACTCATTCAACGGAGTTTAAGTAAGAGCTCCACATACTCAACTATCATATAGTATTCTATGATTTCTAACACTCACCTTGTACACATGAGCAAAACGTTTCAACCGGACACATAGAAAGATAGGAGATTTCTAACGCACATAGTTTCTGGGAATAAACTGTGTTAGATTAATGAACAATCACACACGACATCCTCTTGAAAAATGTTTGCGTTAGGCCACCTAGCACAAAGGTTTACCACATAAAAGCTGTGTGTGATGGACAACCCTTGACACACAGTTTCTTCTAGGCACTATGTGTGATGAATTCAATAAAGCAAATGATAAAATTGTTAATACTGTGTGCAATGGAAACGCTATCACAAATGATTTAACCGGAAAAATTGTGTGTGATGTTCTTGCGAACAGAAACATTTTCCTTGGAGCGACTGTGTGGGATGTATATACGACCGGAAATGTTTAGCGCTGGCTGACTGTGTGGGATGTACCTATGACCGGAAATGATTTCGCCTGTATAATTGTATTTTTTGAGCACTAATGTATGTATTTCTGTATTTGAGTGCTTGCTGGTCGCACACGACCTCATTTTGCCGAGCGTGTGTGCCAAGAGGGCATATCCTCGACGATTTCTGGGTCATGTGGGAAGGACCCCCCTATCGCCCACACTCACTTGGCGACGGTTCCAAAGGCCGTCACGGAAAGGGGTTTAAAACCGTTTGTATAGCACCGACGCGTACCAGTGCCTGGACAATGAGTACATCTCATCATAAACAGTGTTGTCACCTCTGAGACGTTTTTCCAACCAACTGCCGAATGTCCTGATGTGTTCACATGTAATCCAGTCGTCACACTGCTCCGGGTGTTTGGAGCGTAGAATGTTCTTGTGTTCATCGACATATGGGGTCACCAAGGTAGACTTCTGTAGAATAGTGTAGTGTGCTTGAGATCAAGAATACCCGTCCCTACATATTATTGAGTCCCCTCCTAGCATGCCTTTTCCAGTCAGTCTCCCCTCATGCCGCGATTGAGGGAGACCAATCTTCTTAAGGCCAGGAATGAAGTCAACACAAAACCCAATGACATCCTCTATTTCATGGCCCATGGAGATGCTTCCTTCTGGCCTAGCACGGTTACGGACATATTTATTTAGGACTCCCATGAACCTCTTAAAGGGGAACATATAGTGTAGAAATACGGAGCCCAGAACGACAATCTTGTCGACTAGATGAACTAG
The DNA here is from genome assembly GCF_003073215.2 of Triticum urartu. Classification (NCBI taxonomy): domain Eukaryota; kingdom Viridiplantae; phylum Streptophyta; class Magnoliopsida; order Poales; family Poaceae; genus Triticum; species Triticum urartu. Next base: position 532,081,767 of record NC_053026.1, on the reverse strand, counting down.
GACGTGTGTCATGATATTGAAGAAGGATGGTGGGACACCAGCTCGAAACTGACAAGACATTGTGCCACATCACTCCTTAACCTTGGTAGGATTTCTGGATCGATCACCTTCTTTGAGATTGCATTGAGGAATGCACATAGCTTCACAATGTCTAATCGAACGTTTTCTGGTAGAAGCCCCCTCAATGCAACCGGACGCAGTTGCGTCATAATCACGTGGCAGTCATGAGACTTTAGGTTATGGAACTTTCTCTCTGGCATATTTATTATTCCCTTTATATTCGACGAGAAGCCAGACGGGACCTTCATAATGAGCAAGCATTCAATGAAGATTTCCTTCTCTTCTTTGGTAAGAGCGTAGCTGGCAGGATCTTCATACTGCTCTGGAGGCATGCCGTCTTTTTCGTGCAAATGTTGCAGGTCCTCCCATGCCTCCGGTGTATCTTTTGTCTTCCCATACATGCCCAAGAAGCCTAGCAGGTTCACACAAAGGTTCTTCGTCACGTGCATCACGTCGATTGAAGAGCAGCCCTGTAGGTCTTTCCAGTAGGTTAGATCCCAAAATATAGATTTCTTCTTCCACATGGGTGCACGTCCCTCAGGGTCACTCAGAACAGATAGTCCGCCGGGACCCTTTACAAAGATTACATGTAAATCATTGACCATAGCAAGTACGTGATCACCGGTACTCATGGCGGGCTTCTTCTGGTGATCTGCCTCGCCTTTGAAATGCTTGCCTTTCTTTCGACATTGATGGTTGGACGGAAGAAATCGATGATGCCCCAGGTACACATTCTTCCTGCATTTGTCCAGGTATACTTTCGATGTCAGCTAAACAGTGCGTGCATGTGTGGTATCCCTTGTTTGTCTGTCCTAAAAGGTTACTGAGAGCAAGCCAATCATTGATGGTTAAAAACAGCAACACATGCAGGTCAAATTCCTCCTGTTTGTGCTCATCCCACACACATACACCGTTTCCATTCCATAGCTGTAAAAGTTCTTCAACTAATGGACTTAGGCACACATCAATGTCGTTGCCAGATTGATTAGGGCCTTGGATGAGAACTAGCATCATAATGAACTTTCGCTTCATGCACAACCAAGGAGGAAGGTTATAGATGCATAGAGTCACGGGCCAGGTGCTGTGATTGCTGCTCTGCTCCCCAAAAGGATTAATGCCATCCGTGCTTAAACCAAACCATACGTTCCTTGCATCACCTGCAAACTCCTCCTAGTAATTTCTCTCAATTTTTCTCCACTGCGACTCGTCAGCGGGTGCTCTCAACTTCCCATCTTGCTTACGGTCCTCTCTGTGCCATCGCATCAACTTGGCATGCTCTTTGTTTCTGAACAGATGTTTCAACCATGGTATTATAGGAGCATAACACATCACCTTGGTAGGAACCCTCTTCCTGGTGGGCTTGCCGTCAACATCACCAGGGTCATCTCGTCTGATCTTATACCGCAATGCACCGCATACCGAACATGCCTTCAAATCCTCGTACACACCGCGGTAGAGGATGCAGTCATTAGGGCATGCATGTATCTTCTGCACCTCCAATCCTAGAGGGCATACGACCTTCTTTGCTGCGTATGTACTGTCGGGCAATTCATTATCCTTTGGAAGCTTATTCTTCAATATTTTCAGTAGCTTCTCAAATCCTTTGTCAGGCACACCATGCTCTGCCTTCCACTGCAGCAATTCCAGTACGGTACCGAGCTTTGTGTTTCCATCTAACATGCGATCGAATTTCAGCTTCTCCTTTTCACTTTTGCATTGTCTCTTTGCATCAACAATGACCCGACCGATATCATCATCGGGCACATCGTCTGGTTCCTCTTGATCTTCAGCTTCCCCCATTGCAGCATCACCATATTCAGGGGGCACATAGTTGTCATCATCCTCTTCTTCTTCGCCGCCTTCCGTCATAACCCCTATTTCTCTGTGCTTGGTCCAAACATTATAGTGTGGCATGAAGCCCTTATAAAGCAGGTGGTTGTGAAGGATTTTTCGGTCAGAATAAGACTTTGTATTCCCACATATAGGGCATGGACAACACATAAAACCATTCTGCTTGTTTGCCTCAGCCACTGCGAGAAAATTATGCACGCCCTTAATGTACTCAGAGGTGTGTCTGTCACCGTACATCCATTGTCGGTTCATCTGCGTGCATTATATATAATTAAGTGTGTCATAAACCATTACAGAACATCATGAATAGATAAGTGAACAAATTAATAGAAGTTCATCATCACATTAAAACCAAAGTACATACATAGTTCTCATTGAACAACATATAGCTCTCTAGAGCATCTAGTTAAATCATACATTGAAACTATGTAAACCATTTCAATGCAACAACAAATATGATCATAATCGCAACCAAGGTAACAATTTATCCAATGGCATAATGATACCAAGCCTCGGTATGAATGGCATATCTTCTAATCTTTCTAATCTTTAAGCGCATTGCATCCATCTTGATCTTGTGATCATCGACGACATCCACAACATGCAACTCCAATATCATCTTCTCCTCCTCAATTTTTTTATTTTTTCCTTCCAATAATTGTTTTCTTCTTCAACTAAATTTAACCTCTCAACAATAGGGTCGGTTGGAATTTCCGGTTCACATACCTCCTAGATAAAAAATCTATGTCATGTCAGCATAATTGTCATAAACAATAAATGAACCAAATAGTTATAGAAGATAATATATACCACATCAGAATCATATACATGACGAGGGCTGACGGAGGCGGATACCAAAACCATCGCACTATATAGTAACAAACAATAATAAAAGTAATAAAATGTGATCATAATCGCAACCAAGGTAACAATTGATCTAAATCAGACAAGTAAGATTTTTTTTAGAAAGAAGATGAGAACAAGAGGCTCACCACGGTGGTGCCGTCGACGAGATCGGCGTGAGCGATTGACGGCGGCGAAGATGGGGACGGGACATGACAGACTGCTAAACCTAGAGAAATCTTGAGGAAAATGGAGCTTGGAGGTCGAGCTTGGAGAGGAGAAAGCTTAAGTAGTGTGGCTCAGGCATTTCATCGTAGACCTCATGTGCATTGGAGGCGAGCTAGAGCACCACAAAGCCCTTCCCTCGCCGGCCATAAAAAATAGAACAGTCGAGTGCTCTGCTCACGGGCGAGGGGGTATATATAGGCACCTCATTGGTCCCGGTTCGTAGCTGGAACCGGGACTAAAGGCCCCCCTTTGGTCCCGGTTCTAGCCACGAACCGGGACCAATGGATGTGGACCAGGAGCGAGGCCAGGTGTCGGTGTCAAAACCGGTGGATCTCGGGTAGGGGGTCCCGAACTGTGCGTCTAGGCCGGATGGTAACAGGAGACAAGGGACACGAAGTTTTACCCAGGTTCGGGCCCTCTCGATGGAGGTAAAACCCTACATCCTGCTTGATTAATATTGATGATATGGGTAGTACAAGAGTAGATCTACCACGAGATCGAGGAGGCTAAACCCTAGAAGCTAGCCTATGGTTTGATTGTTGATGTGTATGTTGTCCTACGGACTAAAACCCTCCGGTTTATATAGACACCGGGTAGGGTTAGGGTTACATAGAGTCGGTTACAATGGTAGGAGATCTTCATATCTGTATCGCCAAGCTTGCCTTCCACGCCAAGGAAAGTCCCTTCCGGACACGGGACGGAGTCTTCAATCTTGTATCTTCATAGTCCAGGAGTCCGGCTGAAGGTATAGTCCGGCCATCCGGACACCCCCTAATCCAGGACTCCCTCAGTAGCCCCTGAACCAGGCTTCAATGACGACGAGTCCGGCGCGCAGATTGTCTTCGGCATTGCACGGCGGGTTCCTCCTCCAAGTACTTCATAGAAGATTTTGAACACAAAGATAGTGTCCGGCTCTGCAAAATAAGTTTCCACATATTGCCATATAGAGAATAATATTTACACAAATCCAATCTGCTGACATATTCCGTGGTGCGACATCACACCACGGCCAAGATTTTATTCGAACCGTTTTACTGTCCCATCTCAGCGCGTTATGCGAGGCGGTTTCCTTGGCACGTCTTGTTAAAGCAGAGATCGTGTCCCCTTATTCCGGGATTCTCATCAATACGGGCGTGGGTAACCCAACCGCGCCATCGATTACGGCGATTGGAGATAAGCGAGTTTTATCAGGCTGGTGGGGACATGTAGCCGCGTCCACCCATATAAGGGCATAAAGATCCACCTTTTCACCTATGCCTTCTTCCTCCTTCGCCTATCCATTCTTGCACACTCGAGCTCCAGCGCCCAAGTCCGCACTCCCAACCTCAACCTTCTCCAGCCATGTCCGGAGCAGGAGGCAAGTGGATGGTCTCCTCCGTCATGGAGGGACATATCAAAAAGCTGAGGAAGGCCGGATACCTGTCTAACGACGTCGCGTACCGGCTCTCCGAAAAGGGGCAGCTCATCCCCACCCCTAGGCCCCATGAGAGGGCGGTGTTCCTCCCCCATTTCCTCCGCGGACTAGGCTTCCCTCTCCACCCATTTTTCCGGGGGCTCATTAAGGGAGTCCTGGATTAGGGGGTATTCGGGTAGCCGGACTATACCTTCAGCCGAACTCCAGGACTATGAAGATACAAGATTGAAGACTCCGTCCCGTGTCCGGATGGGACTTTCCTTGGCGTGGAAGGCAAGCTTGGCGATGCAGATATTCAAGATCTCCTACCATTGTAACCGACTTTGTGTAACCCTAACCCTCTCCGATGTCTATATAAACCAGAGGGTTTTAGTCCGTAGGACAACTTCATCATACAACAATCATACCATAGGCTAGCTTTTAGGGTTTAGCCTCCTTGATCACGTGGTAGATCTACTCTTGTACTACCTATATCATCAATATTAATCAAGCAGGACGTAGGGTTTTACCTCCATCAAGAGGGCCTGAACCTGGGTAAAACATTGTGTCCCTTGTCTCCCGTTACCATCCGGCCTAGACGCACAGTTCAGGACCCCCTACCCGAGATCCGTCGGTTTTGACACCGACATTGGTGCTTTCATTGAGAGTTCCTCTGTGTCGTCGCTTTCAGGCCCGATGGCTTCTTCGATCATCAACCACGATGCAGTCAAGGGTGAGACTTTTCTCCCCGGATAGATCTTCGTCTTCGGCGGCTTCGTACTGCGGGCCAACTCGCTTGGTCACCTTGAGCAGATCGAAAGTTACGCCCCTGGCCATCAGGTCAGGTTTGGAAGCCTAAACTACACGGCTGACATCCGCGGGGACTTGATCTTCGATGGATTCGAGCCACAGCCAAGCATGCATCACTGTCTCGATGGGCATGATATAGCTCTGCCGCCGAACAGCGCCTTGGAGGCCGCACACGCATCAGTTCCGACCATTGATTCAGAGCCCACTGCACCAATCGAGGATCAGCGGTTGGACGCTGCCTCAGGGGCTGCGATCTCAGAGGCGATCGAACCGAACTCCAGCCCCGCACTCCGCATGGCCCGTGACTCCGAGGAGCCGGATTCCTCTCCGAACTCCGAGCCCCCCGCGCCCCCGCCGATCAAATCCGATTGGGCGCCGATAATGGAGTTCACCGTCGCGGACATCTTTCAGCACCCGCCCTTCGGCGACATCCTGAATTCTCTAAAGTCTCTCTCTTTATCAGGAGGGCTCTGGCCGGACTACGGTCAGCAAGGTTGGGATACGGACGATGAAGAAATTCAAAACCACCCACCACCCACTTCGTAGCCACTGTCGACGACTTAACCGACATGCTTGACTTCGACTCCGAAGACATCGACGGCATGGACGACGATGCAGGAGACGAACAAGAACCAGCACCTGTAGGGCGTTGGAAGGCCACCTTGTCATATGACATATATATGGTGGACACTCCAAAGGATGGAGATGGCGATGGAACAGCAGTGGACGATACCTCTAAGAAACAGCCCAAGCGCCGGCGTCAGCGGTGCCGCTCTAAATCCCGCCAAAGGAAAAACGGTGATTCCGGCACGGGAGATAATACTACTCTGGATAGCGCCGAAGAACACCCCCTCCAGCAAAATTCGGCACAGGAGGACAGAGAAGCCAGCCCTCACGAGAGGGTGGTGGACCAAGAGGTTGAGAACGATAATTATACGCCTCCCTCCGAAGACGAGGCAAGCCTCGACGACGACGAGTTCGTCGTGCCAGAGTATCTTGCCGAACAAGAGCGTTTTAAACGCAGGCTCATGGCCACGGCAAGCAGCCTCAAGAAAAAGCGGCAACAACTTAGAGCTGATCAGGATTTGCTAGCTGACAGATGGACTGAAGTCCTTGCGGCCGAAGAGTATGAACTCGAACGCCCCTCCAAGAGTTACCCAAAGCACAGGCTGCTACCCCGACTAGAGGAGGAAGCACCTACATCACCAGCGCATGACATGGCCGACCGGCCACCTAGTGGCCGCGACAGAGAGGCCTCTTGGCCCTCCACTCAAGCCATGCCCCGGCACCGCGTCAAGCATACTAAGGCACGGGAAAATGCGCCCGACCTGCGCGACATCCTGGAGGACAAGACAAGGCAAACAAGATCGACCTACGAATCGCGCAGGCGCCCCACGTCACGTGACGGTGATCATCACTCCAGACGCAATGAATCCGGCCGGGCCGAACTCAACAAACAAAGCTCCTTCGAGCTGCGTCATGATATAGCCCAATACAGAGGCGCCGCACACCCACTATGCTTCACCGATGATGTAATGGATCATAAAATCCCTGAGGGCTTCAAACCCGTAAACATCGAATCGTACGATGGCACAACAGATCCTGTAGTATGGATCGAGGATTATCTCCTTCATATCCACATGGCCCGCGGCGATGATCTACACGCCATCAAATACCTCCCACTCAAACTTAAGGGACCGGCCCGGCATTGGCTTAACAGCTTGCCAGCAAACTCAATAGGTTCTTGGGAGGACCTGGAAGCCGCATTCCTTGACAACTTCCAGGGTACTTATGTGCGACCACCGGACGCCGATGACCTAAGCCACATAATTCAGCAGCCAGAAGAATCGGCCAGGCAATTCTGGACACGGTTCCTAACAAAGAAAAACCAGATAGTCGACTGTCCGAACGCAGAGGCTTTAGCGGCCTTCAAGCATAATATCCGTGATGAGTGGCTGGCCCGGCACCTGGGACAAGAAAAGCCAAAATCTATGGCAGCCCTCACAACACTCATGACCCGCTTTTGCGCGGGAGAAGACAGCTGGCTAGCTCGCAGTAACAACTTAACCAAGAACACTGGTAATTCGAATACCAAGGACAAAAGTGACAGGTCGCGTCTGAACAAGCAAAAGTGACAGGGAGTCCTGGATTAGGGGGTGTTCGGGTAGCCGGACTATACCTTCAGCCGAACTCCAGGACTATGAAGATACAAGATTGAAGACTCCGTCCTGTGTCCGGATGGGACTTTCCTTGGCGTGGAAGGCAAGCTTGGCGATGCGGATATTCAAGATCTCCTACCATTGTAACCGACTTTGTGTAACCCTAACCCTCTCCGGTGTCTATATAAACCGGAGGGTTTTAGTCCGTAGGACAACTTCACCATACAACAATCATACCATAGGCTAGCTTCTAGGGTTTAGCCTCCTTGATCTCGTGGTAGATCTACTCTTGTACTACCTATATCATCAATATTAATCAAGCAGGACGTAGGGTTTTACCTCCATCAAGAGGGCCCGAACCTGGGTAAAACATTGTGTCCCTTGTCTCCTGTTACCATCCGGCCTAGACGCACAGTTCGGGACCCCCTACCCAAGATCTTCCGGTTTTGACACCAACACTCATGTTCAAATACGGCCTGGATTTCCACGATCTGGCCCCGAACTTCGTCCTCAACATCTCGGCGTTTATCGTCGTGTGCGAGGCCTTCCTCCGCATCCGCCCCCATTTCGGGCTTTGGCTCAAGACTTTCAACTTCAAGCCGAAGGTGGTGCGCGGCAGCCAGGCGGAGTGCGGAGGCGCCATGGTGGGCAAGATGGCCAACGTCCTCTGGCTCGAGGGCTCCTTTGTGGAGACCCTGAAGGGGTGGCAATCGGGGTGGTTTTACATCACCGAGCCGCGCGACGCCGAATGGGTCGTGCCCCCTGAGTTCCGGTCCGGACCCCCAACGCTGCTCACGTCCTGGAAAGAGACGGGCCTGTCGTGGGGTAAAAAAGGAGAGCTGACCGGACTCCAAACATGCGTCAAAACCCTGGTGGACAAGAAGCTCAAACTTGTCAACGTAGTCCAGGTTATGCTCATCCGCTTGATCCTCCCGTGCCAACAACGGGCTTTTAACCTACGGGAGTTCGACCCGGCGCGACACCAGACTCTGAGCAGGCTCTTCGACATGACGTACAAAGATGCCTGGAAGATGCTTTTCAAGGGCGCCGAGGCTCCCGCATCCGCTACTGAGGATCACGGATTCAGTGCGCAACGTCACGCTCTCGTGGTAAGCTATTTTTTCCTTTTACAGGGTATCAGTTTTTCATAGTTTGACTCCATGCGGGATCTAAACTCCCTTACCTTTGACAGGATTGGCAGGTGACATCCGGACAGATCAACTGTCCGGCTCCTTTGCCCGAAGGCCCAGCGGATGCTCGCTTGGCGAAGCTGCTGGTTCCGGCACCCTATGTGGTGCCGGAGAAGAAGGTCAAGAAGAAGGCCACGGGGACTCGAAAGAGTGCCCGACGCCCGGAGGTGTCGGATTCATCATCCGACGAATCCAAGACGCACTCCTCCCGTGAAGACGAGGAGGAGGAAGAAGAGACCCCTCCCCCTCCAGCGGGGGAAGGGAAGAAAAGGAAGGCCGCCCCAACTGGGGAGGCCGAAGGGTCCAAGAAGGGGAAAACCCTTCCTCCGGACTGCTCCACCGACGCCGATGGCAGCGGAGAGGAGTGGGCGCCTAGGGCCAAGCCCCTGGCAAAATCGTAAGTATCCGGATACCAGAGCAACTCATAGTATTCGTTTATTGCACAGCTTTCCCTTACGCCGAGTATGTTTATGCAGCCCACCCAAAGACCGGCTCGACACATCGTCGAGCGGCTCACTGGACTCGTCGGATGTGACCTCGCTTCCGACGGCTTCCTCCCCCGCCCTACGGATGACACCGAAGTGTTGTCTCAACAGGTTCCAAGCCGGTAGGAGGTGGTACTGGAGGCGCCGCAAGGCGACCTCCCGGACTCCAGGAGTAAAGGGGATGAAACCCCTCAGGGTTCCAAGTCCGGCTCTAGGCCAGACACCGCTCCGGAACCTTCAAAGGTTCCAAAGTCCGGCGGGGGACCTCCTTCCTAGAGGAGCAAGTCCACCGTGCCGGCGGCCCCCGTCCAACCGGAGGCGCTGCACAATATGTTGGAGGCGCTCCAAGGCGCCTCCATCGACGAGGAGCACCGCGCTATTATGAGTGCGGTGGTCCAGAAGGTTCAGTCCGCCAAAGACGGACTGACTGAAGCTTGTACTAGCCTTTTGACAGGATTTGAGGTAAGTAAAGAAAGTGTAAATAATAGTACCGCATAGACAATAGCCCCTGATGCTCTATTTGGCATTCGAGAAGAAAAGCCGAATAGAGGATCAAATAAAATTCGCAGGAGTCTAACAAAAGGAGTCAATATGCGTATGCAGGCTTCTCTGCTTGCGTCCGCCGCACTGACTGCGGAAGTGGACACGCTAAAGCAGAACCTCGAGCGGTCCGAGCAAGAGCTCGAACGTGCCAAGAAGCAGCTCGAGGACAATGAAGGTAAGAAATACCTTGTTAAAAATATATATAAAAAGGTGCAATTGCAAAGAATGACAGGATTATCGTGGCTATTGTAGGGGCCACGTCTGAAGTGGCGACCCTTAAGCAAGCGCTGGTCGAGGCCGAGAAGAGGGCGACCTCGGAGCGCACCGAGCGGGAGAAGTATGAGGCCGAAGTTGGCAAGGTGCAGCAAGAGCTCCAGGCTCTCATGGAAAAACATGAGAGTTTGGAGCTTGACTCGAAGACGCAAGCGTCCGAGCTCGCTGTGGTTGTCAAAAATGCCAAGTCTGCCAAGGCCGAATCCCAGAAGACCCTCCAGGAGTTGGATGAGGTGAAGAAGATAGCGGCGGGTAAGGCATTCTTTATGCAAAGAAAACACATAAACGTGAGTTACTTGTTACTTACCCGAATCCGAAGCTCTCCAGGATCATTCGCAGATCTTCCCCGGAGTGTATCCGATGCCGCCGCATTCTATCGAGCCGAGGAGGGCAGCTCGACGGAGAAGGTGTTCTGGTCTCAGTACGCTGAGGCCGGACACCCCGTGCCCCTGAGCGACCAGCTGAAGCAACTGGTCGAGCTCCACAAGGCCGCCGAACAGGCCATGAAGGGCCTCATTGTTCGGCTGTGGCCTGGAGGGGCTCTGCCTGGGAGCTATTTTGGGCTGGTGCGGCGGTTGGTGGAGGCCTGTCCAAGGCTTGAAGTCATCAAGCGCTCCGTCTGCATTGAAGGTTCCCGTAGGGCCCTTGCCTGTGCTAAGGTGCACTAGGGCAAGCTGGATGCTAAGAAGCTGGTAAAGGACGGGCCACCGCCGGGGAAAGAGCATCGCAAGCCCGAAAATTACTATAAGGATGTTCTGAAGGGTGCCCGCCTTGTGGCGGATGAATGTTCTAGGGATGTAATTTTTGAGTGAAACTTGCTCGTTTTGTCCTATGCGCTGAAAACTTGTTTATATGAGCTAAGCAATGCTATTGGAATTTAAAATATTACCTTCTGTGCAGTTGTTTATCAATTTTGAGAGATGGCGAGTCGTCGGCTTTTGCCCCCGTGCCGCTAGTGCTGGGGTGTTCGGGGATAAACCTGAGCGCTCTTTTTCCCATGTTTGGGTCCTTCGAAGGAGGCGCTCAGCCCAACAAACAAGGCAATCAGACTATAATGCGTGAACACTCTCACTTAGCCATAGAATTCTATAATTTTAAATTTCGGCGAAGCCCCTGGTATTCGGAAGACCGAGTTTGGGGCGCTATCCACACCTTGGCCGGACAGAGCCGGCTCCTCACCCTAAGCGGCATAAGTCTTTAGGGACTCGAAAAAACCTCTCGAATAGCGACCAGCTCTCGCTTCATCATGACAGTTAGTTTTAGCTTTCTCCACTGAGGTGCTCGACCCAGCTCAACCGGGGCACAATCGCAGTGGTTCTCCTAGTGCTACCTTAGCCGATATAGCGGAACGTAAGGCACCAAAACATAGGAGCCGGGCAAACCCAACTATTGACCCAAGACATGATTCGGAGCCGATGCATATAATGCTATAAGTTCGGGGTGCCGCACTTGTTAAAGTGTTCGAACTTCTTACACCATATTGAAGGGTACTAAAGCCCCTGGCGTATTTTGGCCATACCAATGTGTACGGGTGCAACATGTCGTTAAGGAACATATATAAAGAAAAAAGGTAATGCAAAAATAGACAAAAGCTATGCATTGTTTATTAAAAAGGGCTGCGATCAAAGCAGAATGATACAAGTAATGCGATAAGTGGAAGGTTGGACTAATTAACATGTCCATTCCAAGGGCAAGCTGCGGAATAGTATGTGGAACGGGTATACTGCTCGTGATAGAGACCACCTGGGAGTTCCGTAATGCGGTGTGGCTTGTCTACTTCCCTGGTTCTTGCATCATTTGTGCGGCAATTGAACTGCCGAACAGGCCTTCCGAAGGATGAAGTCCTGAAAGTAAGAGAAAATTAAAAAATCAGCAGCCCCTGGTATGGTTTAAGCCATGTATTGGGCATGCCGTGATGGTGCCCCTCCCCCTGTGCCCATCATATCTTTAGAGCGTAGTTATGTGCGCAAAGTACTGGCATCGCCTTTTTGCGACGATTGGGGTTGGGGCCGCATTGCTACGCCTGCTTGGATCATGCCAGGCGGTCTTGCTGTAGGTTACTCTGGGCGCGCTTGACGGTGCCCGGTCGTTTAGTGGCCGGACTGGAGAACTGCCTGGAGAGGCTGCTTTGAACTTCCGCTGCAAGGGCCGCCGTGTGCTCCTCCGTTCGGAGGGAGCATTCGGTGTTTCCATTGACCGTGATTACTCCTCGAGGGCCTGGCATCTTGAGCTTAAGGTATGCGTAATGCGGTACCGCATAGAACTTAGCAAATGCGGTTCGCCCGAGCAGTGCGTGATAGCCACTGCGAAACGGGACTATGTCGAAGATTAACTCCTCACTTCGGAAATTATCCGGAGATCCGAAGACCAGTTCAAGTGTGACTGAGCCTGTATAGTTGGCCTCTACACCTGGTATTACGCCTTTAAAGGTCGTTTTGGTGGGCTTAATCCTGGAGGGATCTATGCCCATTTTCCGCACTGTATCCTGGTAAAGCAGGTTCAGGCTGCTGCCGCCGTCCATAAGGACTCTATTGAGATGAAATCCGTCAATAATTGGGTCTAGAACCAATGCAGCGAATCCGCCATGACGGATTCTAGTGGGATGGTCCCTTCTATCAAAGGTGATCGGGAAGGAAGACCATGGGTTGAACTTTGGGGCGACTGACTCTACCGCGTATACGTCCCTTAACGCACGCTTTCGCTCCGTTATGGGGACATGAGTTGCGTATATCATGTGCACCGTCCGCACTTGTGGGGGAAAACCCTTCTATCCACTGTTGTTCGGCGGCCGGGGCTCCTCTCGTCATCGCTATGCAGCCCCTTGTCTTCATTTTCTACGTTTATCTTGCCTGCCTGCTTGAACACCCAACAATCCCTGTTGGTGTGATTGGCTGGCTTTTCGGGGGTGCCATGTATCTGGCATGAGCGGTCGAGTATTCGGTCCAAACTGGACGGGCCCCTAGGATTCCTTTTGAATGGCTTTTTCCGCTGACCGGATTTAGAGCCTCTGAATCCGGCATTAACTGCCGTATCCTCAGCATTGTCGCCGTTAATGCGGCGCTTCTGCTTGTTGCGACGCGACCTGCCACTACTGTCCCCGGTGTCCGAATTACCAGGGTTCTTGGTCATATTGTTGCTACGAGCAAGCCAGCTGTCTTCTCCCGCGCAAAAGCGGTTCATGAGTGTCGTGAGTGCTGCCATAGATTTCGGCTTTTCCTGTCCAAGGTGCCAGGCCAGCCACTCGTCACGGATATTGTGTTTGAAGGCTGCTAGGGCCTCAGCGTCCAGACAGTCGACTATTTGATTTTTCTTTGTTAGGAACCGTGTCCAGAATTGCCTGGCCGATTCCTCTGGCTGCTGAATTACGTAACTTAGGTCATCGGCGTCTGGGGGTCGCACGTAAGTGCCCTGGAAATTGTCGAGGAATGCGGCTTCCAGGTCCTCCCAACAACTGATTGATCCTGTTGGCAAGTTGTTAAGCCAATGCCGAGCTGGTCCTTTAAGCTTGAGTGGGAGGTATTTGATGGTGTGGAAATCATCGCCGCGGGCCATGTGGATATGAAGGAGATAATCCTCGATCCATACCGCAGGATCTGTTGTGCCATCATATGATTCGATGTTTACGGGTTTGAAACCCTCGGGGATTTGATGATCCATTATTTCGTCTGTAAAGCAGAGTGGGTGTGCGGCACCTCTGTATTGGGCTATATCATGACGTAGCTCCAATGAGCCTTGTCTACTGTGTTCGGCCCCACCGAATTTTTGGCCGGCGTGACGGTTACCGTCTCGAGCCGTGGGGCACCCAAACGATCCGTAGATCGATCTTGTTTGCCTTGCCTTGTCCTCCAACGTGTCTCGTAAGTCCGGCACATATTCCCGTGCCTTGGTACCGGGTGCGGCTTGAGTGGAGGGCCGAGAGGCCTCTTTGTCGCGACCACGAGGTGGCCGGTCGGCCGCATCAAGTGCTTCCTCCTCTAATCGGGGTAGCAACCTGCGCTTTGGGTAGCTCTAGGACGGGCGTTCGAGTTTATGCTCTTCGGCCGCAAGGACTTCAGTCCATCTGTCGACTAGCAAACCTTGATCAGTCCTAAGCTGTTGCTGTTTTTTCTTGAGGCTTCTTGCCGTGGCCATAAGCCTGCGTTGAAAACGCTTTTGCTCGACGGGATCCTCTGGCATGACGAATTCGTCGTCATCGAGGCTTGCCTCGTCTTTGGAGGGAGGCATATAATTATCGTCCTCGACCTCTCTGTCTGCCGCTCTCTCGTGAGGGCTGGTTTCGCCATCCTCCTGTGCTAAATCTTGCTGCAGGGGGTTTCTTCGGCGCTTTCCGGAGTATTATTATCTCCTGTGCTGGAATCACCATGTTTGTTTTGGCGGGATTTTGAGCGGCGCCGATGACGCCGGCGCTTAGGCTGTTTCTTGGAGGGGTCATCCTCCGCTGTTCCATCGCCATCTCCCTCTTTTGGGGTGTCCACCATGTATATGTCATATGATGAGGTGGCTTTCCAGGGCCTAGTAGGCGCTGGTTCTTCATCATCTCCTTCATCGGCGTCCATACCGTCGATATCTTCGGAGTCAAAGTCGAGCATGTCGGTTAATTCGTCGACAGTGGCTACAAAGTGGGTGGTGGGTGGGCTTTGAATTTCTTCATCGTCCGTACCCCAACCTTGCTGACCGTAGTCCGGTCAGGGCTCTCCTGATAAAGAGAGAGACTTCAGTGACTTCAGGATATCGCCAAAAGGCGAGTGCTGAAAGATGTCTGCGGCAGTGAACTCCATGATCGGCGCCCAATCGGATTCGATCGGCAGGGGCGCGGGGGGCTCGGAGTCCGGAGAGGAGTCCGGCTCGTTGGAGTCACGGGTCTTGCAGAGTACGGGGCTGGTGCTTGGCTCAATCGCCGTTGGGGTTGCAGCCCCCGAGGTGGCGTCCAACCGCCCATCCTCGATCGGCGCGGTTGGCTCCGAATTAAGGGTCGGAGCCGATGCGGATGCGGCCTCCAGGGCAATGTTTGGCGGCAGAGCTAGATCATGCTCGTCATGACAGTGCGGTGCACTCGGCAGTGGCTCGAATCCGTCGAAGATCAAGTCCCCGCGGATGTCAGCCGTGTAGTTTAAATTTCCGAATCTTACCTGACGGCCAGGTGCATAGCCTTCGATCTGCTCCAGACGGCCAAGCGAATTGGCCCGCAGTGCGAAGCCACCGAAGACGAAGATCTGTCCGGGGAGGAAGGTCTCACCCTGGACTGCATCGCTATCGATGATCGTAGGAGCCATCGAGCCTGACGGCGACCACACAGAGGAACTCTCAATGAAAGCACCAATGTCGGTGTCAAAACCAGCGGATCTCGGGTAGGGGGTCCCGAACTGTGCGTCTAGGCCGGATGGTAACAGGAGACAAGGGACACGAAGTTTTACCCAGGTTCGGGCCCTCTCGATGGAGGTAAAACCCTACGTCCTGCTTGATTAATATTGATGATATGGGTAGTACAAGAGTAGATCTACCACGAGATCGAGGAGGCTAAACCCTAGAAGCTAGCCTATGGTTTGATTGTTGATGTGTATGTTGTCCTACGGACTAAAACCCTCTGGTTTATATAGACATCAGGTAGGGTTAGGGTTACATAGAGTCGGTTACAATGGTAGGAGATCTTCATATCCGTATCGCCAAGCTTGCCTTCCACGCCAAGGAAAGTCCCTTCCGGACATGGTACGGAGTCTTCAATCTTGTATCTTCATAGTCCAGGAGTCCGGCTGAAGGTATAGTCCGGCCATCCGGACACCCCCTAATCCAGGACTCCCTCACCAGGCCTGGACCAAAGCCCTGTTTTCTACTAGTGTGCAGAGGACTGAAAACTCACACACATATATATATATATATAGTCAATGAAGAACACAGTTAGAAAGAGTGAAGACTTGCAAAGTTGAAGAATTTGAACAACTGAGGAATTTCAAAAACTAAAGAAAAACTCAAATTGAAGATTTTCAACTTTTGTTGGTGGCATGACCCACCGTATAAGAATGACGATTTCAGACGCCGCATACAATTGTCGTAGGGCTCTGACAATCAAATTCTTCATTAATTTCTTCACACTTAGAGGGTTAGTCTTCATTGATTGAAGAAAAACGTTACTTTGTGTGTTGGACATCCACATCATCAATTTGCATAAGTGTTAGGATGTGTGTCCTTCTCAAAGAACATTCGAAGATTCTAAGATATTTAGCTCACACTACAACTTGCTAAATCTCTTCTCATCCAAGGGCTTTGCGAAGATATCGGCTAGTTGTTCTTCAGTCTTCATGTGCTCGATAGAGATGTCGCCCTTCAACACATGATCACGAAGAAAATGAAGACAAATCTGGATGTGCTTTGTCTTCAAGTGCTGAACTGGGTTATGAGAAATCTTGATGGCACTCTCATTGTCACAGAAGAGTGACACATTCTTCACATTGATGCCATAGTCCTTGAGGGTTTGCTTCATCCATAGCAATTGAGCACAACATGAACCAGCAACAATGTACTCAGCTTCAGCAGTAGAGAGTGATACATAGTTCTGCTTCTTAGAGGACCAACATACTAAGGATCGTCCAAGGAAATGGCATGTGCCTGATGTTGACTTGTGGTCCACACGATCACCAGCATAGTCAGAGTCTGAATATCCAATGAGATCAAAAGACAAGCCCTTGGATACCATAATCCAAGTGTTGGAGTGTGAGCTAGATATCGAAGAATATGCTTCACAACCTTATGGTGTGATTCCTTCGGTGTAGCTTGAAAATGGGCACACATGCAAACACTAAGCATAATATCTGGCCTAGATGCACATAGATACAATAAAGAGCCAATCATGGAGCAGTATACCTTTTGATCGAAGTCTATACCATTTTCATCACTGCATAGATGTCCATTTGTGGGTATTGGGATTTTGACGCCTTTGCAATCTTGCATGCCGAATTTCCTCAATACATCCTTGAGGTATTTCTCTTGCGATATGAAGATGCCGTTGCATTGTTGGCGAATTTGAAGACCTAAGGAGAATTTCAATTCTCCCATCATAGACATTTGATATTCCTCACTCATCATATAGGCAAATTTGTCACTGTAATGTTGGTTAGTACAACCAAAGATAATATCATCAACATATATCTGGCACACGAATAATTCATCATCGTAGGATTTGGTGAAAAGAGTTGGGTCAAGTGAACCGGGTTTGAAGCCTTTCTTCATGAGTAATTCCTTCAAAGTATCATACCATGCCTGAGGGGCCTGCTTGAGACCATAGAGGGCCTTATGGAATCTGAAGACTTTGTCAGGATGCTTTGGATCTTCAAAACCTGGGGGTTGAGCAACATATACTTCTTCCTCAAGCTTACCATCGAGGAATGCACTTTTCACATCCATTTGATATAAGATGATATTATGATGGTTAGCATAAGCAAGCAATATGCGAATAGCCACAAGTATAGCAACAGGCGCAAAGTTTCATCAAAATCAATTCCTTCAACCTGTGTGTAGCCTTGAGCTACTAGACGTGCCTTATTCCTCACCACAAGGCCATTTTCATCTTGCTTTCGCGGTAGATCCATTTGGTGCCGATGATATTGTGCTTGAGTGGGTCTGGTTGCTTGACAAGTTCCTAGACATTGTTGAGCCCGAATTGATGTAGTTCCTCTTGCAACGCTTGAATCCACTCAGGCTCTAGAAATGCCTCATCTACTTTGATGGGATCTGTGATAGAGACAAAAGCAAAGTGCCCACAAAAGTTAGACAAATGTGAAGCCTTTGAGCATGTAAGAGGACCTAGTGCTTTGATGTCATCGATGATTCTCTCAATCTTCACTTCATTTGTGACGCGAGGATGAGCGGGTTGACGACGTTGCCTCAGCATTTTCTTTAGAGCCATTTTCCTCAGGTGCACCAGCATGATGTTCTTCACGTTTTGGAATGACTTCTTTAGTAGATTCTTCGGTAGGAATGACATCCTTAGTAGCCTTGAACTTAATGGATTCCTCAGGTGACATTTCATCTAGCACAGGAGGTAGGTGCTCTCTTCGCGAGCCTTTAGTTTCATCGAACCGCACATCTACAGCTTTAACAACCTTGTGGTGATAGGTTTTGAAGACTCTGTAGGTGTGCGAGTCCTTTCTATAACCAAGCATAAAACCTTCATGTTCTTTCGGTGCAAATTTATAATTGTGATGAGGATCTCTAATCCAACATTTAGCATCGAGGACTTTGAAATAACTCAACATGGGGTTTCTTGTCAGTGTGGAGTTCATATGAGGTATTTTTGAAGAGTTTGTGAAGATATACCCTGTTGATGATGTGGCACGCAGTATCAATTGCTTCAGGCCAGAAGCGAGGAGGCGTCTTGTATTCATCAAGCATAGTGCGAGCCAGCTCAACAAGAGTCCTGTTCTTGTGCTCCACGATGCCATTCTGCTGACGATTATAGGGAGCATATTTTGAACTCGGTCCCATTCGTTAGTAATACCAAGTTCATCAAGATAGTCATCAAGACCAGTATTTTGAACTCGGTCCCATTGTCACTTCTAATGTGCTTGATCTTCACACCGAAGTTTGTGTAAGCCCTCGAGGAAAATCGTTTGAAGACTTCCTGCACTTCAGTTTTGTAAGTGATGATATGCACCCATGTGTAACGAGAATAGTCATCAACAATAACAAAGCCATATAAAGATGCAACATTAGTGAATGTGGCATAATGAGTAGGGTCGAAGAGATCCATGTGAAACAATTCAAATGGACGAGTGGTAATCATGATAGTCTTTGCGGGATGTGATACGTCCATTTTGCATCATGCTTTTATATTGATATTTATTGCATTATGAGCTGTTATTACACATTATGTCACAATACTTATGCCTATTCTCTCTTATTTTACAGGGTTTACATGAAGAGGGAGAATGCCGGCAGCTGGAATTCTGGGCTGGAAAAGGAGCAAATATTAGAGACCTATTCTGCACATCTCCAAAAGTCCTGAAACTGCACGGGAGCACGTTTCAGAATATATAAAAAATATTGAGCGAAAGAAGTACTAGAGGGGGCCACCCACCATCCACGAGGCGCGCCCCTGCCTCATGGGCCCCCTGGCAGCCATCTGATGCCCATCTTTGGCTATATGGAGTCTTTCATCTAGGAAAAAATCATAAGCAAGCTCATGAGACGAAATTCCACCGCCACGAGGCGGAACCAATCTAGGGCTCCGGTGGAGCTGTTCTGCCGGGGAAACATCCCTCTGGGAGGGGGAAATCATCACCAACGATCCTCTCATCAGGAGGGGGTCAATCTCCATCAACTAAAGGAAATATGCCCTAGAGGCAATAATAAAGTTATTATTTATTTCCTTATACAATGATAAATGTTTATTATTCATGCTAGAATTGTATTAACCGGAAACATAATACATGTGTGAATACATAGACAAACAGAGTGTCACTAGTATGCCTCTACTTGACTAGCTCGTTGATCAAAGATGGTTAAGTTTCCTAACCATAGACATGAGTTGTCATTTGATTAACGAGATCACATCATTAGGAGAATGATGTGATTGACATGACCCATTCCGTTAGCTTAGCACACGATCGTTTAGTATGTTGCTATTGCTTTCTTCACGACTTATACATGTTCCTATGACTATGAGATTATGGAACTCCCGTTTACCGGAGGAACACTTTGTGTGCTACCAAACGTCACAATGTAACTGGATGATTATAAAGGTGCTCTACGGGTGTCTCTGAAGGTACTTGTTGGGTTGGCGTATTTCGAGATTAGGATTTGTCACTCCGATTGTCGGAGAGGTATCTCTGGGCCCTCTCTGTAATGCACATCACTTAAGCCTTGCAAGCATTGCAACTAATGAGTTAGTTGCGGGATGATGTATTATAGATCGAGTAAAGAGACTTGCCGGTAATGAGATTGAACTAGATATTGAGATACCAACGATCGAATCTCGGGCAAGTAACATACCAATGACAAAGGGAACAACGTATGTTGTTATGCGGTCTGACCGATAAAGATCTTCTTAGAATATGTAGGAGCCAATATGAGCATCCAGGTTCCGCTATTGGTTATTGACCGGAGACGTGTCTCGGTCATGTCTACATAGTTCTCGAACCCATAGGGTCCGCACGCTTAACGTTTTGATGACAGTTATATTATGAGTTTATATGTTTTGGTGTACCGAAGGTTGTTCGGAGTCTCGGATGTGATCACGGACATGACGAGGAGTCTCGAAATGGTCGAGACACGAAGATTGATATATTGGAAGCCTATGTTTGGATATCAGAAGTGTTCCGGGTAAAATCGGGATTTTACCGGAGTACCGGGAGGTTACCGGAACCGCCCCTAGAATCAAATGGGCCTTAGTGGGCCTAGGTGGAAGAGAGGAGAGGAGGCAAGGGCTGGCCGCGTGCCCCTCCCCCCTAGTCCGAATAGGACAAGGAGAGGGGGGCGGCGCCCCCCTTCCTTCCTTCTCCTCCAATCCTTCCCCCTCAAGTCCTAATCCAACTAGGAAAGGGGGGGGAGTCCTACTCCCAGTGGGAGTAGGACTCCTCCTGGCACCCTCTCCCTTGGACGGCCACACGCCCCCTTGCTCCTTTATATATGGGGGCAGGAGGCACCCTAGAGACACAACAATTGATCATTGATCTCTTAGCCGTGTGCGGTGCCCCCTTCCACCATAGTCCACCTCGATAATACTGTAGCGGTGCTTAGGCGAAGCCCTGCGTCGGTAGAACATCAACATCATCACCACGCCGTCGTGCTAACGAAACTCTCCCTCAACACTCGGCTGGATCAGAGTTCGAGGGACTTCATCGGGCTGAACGTGTGCTGAACTCGGAGGTGCCGTACATTCGCTACTTGATCGGTCAGATTGTGAAGACGTACAACTACATCAACCGCGTTGTGCTAACGCTTCCGCTTTCGGTCTACGAGGGTACATGGACAACACTCTCCCCTCTCGTTGCTATGCATCACCATGATCTTGCGTGTGTGTAGGAATTTTTTTGAAATTACTACGTTCCCCAACAGTGGCATCCGAGCCAGGTTTTATGCGTTGATGTTATATGCACGAGTAGAACACAAGTGAGTTGTGGGCAATATAAGTCATACTGCTTACCAGCATGTCATACTTTGGTTCGGCGGTATTGTTGGATGAAGCGGCCCGGACCAACATTACGCGTACGCTTACGCGAGACTAGTTCTATCGACGTGCTTTGCACACAGGTGGCTGGCGGGTGTCAGTTTCTCCAACTTTAGTTGAACCGAGTGTGGCTACGCCAGGTCCTTGCGAAGGTTAAAACAACACCAACTTGACAAACTATCATTGTGGTTTTCGTGCGTAGGTAAGAACGGTTCTTGCTAAGCCCGTAGCAGCCACGTAAAACTTGCAACAACAAAGTAGAGGACGTCTAACTTGTTTTTGCAGGGCATGTTGTGATGTGATATGGTCAAGACATGATGCTAAATTTTATTGTATGAGATGATCATGTTTTGTAACCGAATTATCGGCAACTGGCAGGAGCCATAGGGTTGTCGCTTTATTGTATGCAATGCAATCGCCCTGTAATGCTTTACTTTATCACTAAGCGGTAGCGATAGTCGTGGAAGCATAAGATTGGCGAGACGACAATGATGCTACGATGGAGATCAAGGTGTCGCGCTGGTGAGGATGGTGATCATGACGGTGCTTCGGAGATGGAGATCACAAGCACAAGATGATGATGGCCATATCATATCACTTATATTGATTGCATGTGATCTTTATCTTTTATGCATCTTATCTTGCTTTGATTGACGGTAGCATTATAAGATGATCTCTCACTAAATTTCAATATAAAAGTGTTCTCCCTGAGTATGCACCGTTGCCAAAGTTCGTCGTGCCCAGACACCACGTGATGATCGGGTGTGATAAGCTCTACGTCCGTCTACAACGGGTGCAAGCCAGTTTTGCACACGCAGAATACTCAGGTTAAACTTGAAGAGCCTAGCATATGCAGATATGGCCTCAGAACACTGAGACCGAAAAGTCGAGCGTGAATCATATAGTAGATATGATCAACATAGTGATGTTCACCATTGAAAGCTACTCCATTTCACGTGATGATCGGTTATGGTTTAGTTGATTTGGATCACGTGATCACTTAGAGGATTAGAGGGATGTCTTTCTAAGTGTGACTTCTTAAGTAATATGATTAATTGAACTTAAATTTATCATGAACTTAGTACCTGATAGTATCTTGCTTGTCTATCTTTGATTGTATATAGATGGTCCGTGTTGTTGTTCCGTTGAATTTTAATCCGGTCCTTGAGAAAGCAAAGTTGAAAGATGATGGTAGCAATTACACGGACTGGGTCCGTAACTTGTGGATTATCCTCATTGCTGCATGGAAGAATTACATCTTGGAAGCACCGCTGGGTGCCAGGCCTGCTGCCGATGCAACTGACGACGCTAAGAACGTCTGGCAGAGCAAAGCTGATGACTACTTGATAGTTCAGTGTGCCATGCTTTACGGCTTAGAACCGGGACTTTAATGACGTTTTGAACGTCATGGAGCATATGAGATGTTCCAGGAGTTGAAGTTAATATTACAAGAAAATTCCCGGATTGAGAGATATGAAGTCTCCAATAAGTTCAACAGCTGCAAGATGGAGAAGAATAGTTCTGTCAGTGAACATATACTCAGAATGTCTGGGTACCATAATCACTTGACTCAACTGGGAGTTAATCTTCCGGTTGATAGTGTCATTGACAGAGTTCTTCAATCACTGCCACCAAGCTACAAGAGCTTCGTGATGAACTATAATATGCAAGGGATGAATAAGACAATTCCTGTGCTCTTCGCAATGCTAAAAGCTGCGGAGGTAGAAATCAAGAAGGAGCATCAAGTGTTGATGGTCAACAAGACCACTAGTTTCAAGAGAAAGGGTAAAGGGAAGAAGAAGGCGAACTTCAAGAAGAACAGCAAGCAAGTTGCTGCTCAGGAGAAGAAACCCAAATCTGGACCTAAGCCTGAAACTGAGTGCTTCTACTACAAGTAGACTGGTCACTAGAAGCGGAACTGCTCCAAGTATTTGGCGGATAAGAAGTATGGCAAGGTGAACAAAGGTATATGTGATATACATGTTATTGATGTGTACCTTACTAGAGCTCGCAGTAGCACCTGGGTATTTGATACTGGTTCTGTTGCTAATATTTGCAACTCGAAACAGGGACTACGAATTAAGCGAACACTTGCAAAGTACGAGGTGAGGATGCGCGTGGGAAACGGTTCCAAAGTCGATGTGATCGCGGTCGGCACGCTACCTCTACATCTACCTTCAGGATTAGTATTAGACCTAAATAATTGTTATTTGGTGCCAGCATTGAGCATGAACATTATATCTGGATCTTGTTTGATGCGAGACAATTATTCATTTAAATTAGAGAATAATGGTTGTTCTATTTATATGAGTAATATCTTTTATGGTCATGCTCCCTTGAAGAGTGGTCTATTTTTGATGAATCTCGATAGTAGTGATACACATATTCATAATGTTGAAGCCAAAAGATGCAGAGTTGATAATGATTGTGCAACTTATTTGTGGCACTGCCGTTTAGATCATATCGGTGTAAAGCGCATGAAGAAACTCCATACTGATGGACTTTTGGAACCACTTGATTATGAATCACTTGGTACTTGCGAACCGTGCCTCATGGGCAAGATGACTAAAACGCCGTTCTCCGGAACTACGGAGAGAGCATCAGATTTGTTGGAAACCATACATACAGATGTATGTGGTCCGATGAATGTTGAGGCTCGTGGCGGACATCGTTATTTTCTCACCTTCAC
The DNA here is from genome assembly GCF_003073215.2 of Triticum urartu. Lineage (NCBI taxonomy): Eukaryota > Viridiplantae > Streptophyta > Magnoliopsida > Poales > Poaceae > Triticum > Triticum urartu. The sequence goes on along the minus strand of NC_053026.1, from coordinate 532,058,082 downwards.
AGATGATTTAAGCAGATATGGGTATATCTACTTGATGAAGCATAAGTCTGAAACATTTGAAAAGTTCAAAGAATTTCAGAGTGAAGTTGAAAATCATCATAACAAGAAAATAAAGTTTCTACGATCTGATCATGGAGGAGAATATTTGAGCTACGAGTTTGGTCTACATTTGAAACAATGCGGAATAGTTTCGCAACTCACGCCACCCAGAACACCACAGCGTAATGGTGTGTCCGAACGTCGTAATCATACTTTACTAGATATGGTGCGATCTATGATGTCTCTTACAGATTTACCGCTATCGTTTTGGGGTTATGCTTTAGAGACGGCCGCATTCATGTTAAATAGGGCACCATCAAAATCCGTTGAGATGACGCCTTATGAACTATGGTTTGGCAAGGAACCAAAGTTGTCGTTTCTGAAAGTTTGGGGCTGCGATGCTTATGTTAAAAAGCTTCAACCTGATAATCTCGAACCCAAACCGGAGAAAAGTGTCTTCATAGGATACCCAAAGGATACTGTTCGGTACACCTTCTATCATAGATCTGAAGGCAAGACATTCGTTGCTAAGAATGGATCCTTTCTAGAGAAGGAGTTTCTCTCGAAAGAAGTGAGTAGGAGGAAAGTAGAACTTGATGAGGTAACTATACCTGCTCCCTTATTGGAAAGTAGTACATCACAGAAATCGGTTTCTGTGACACCTACACCAACTAGTGAGGAAGTTAATGATGATGATCATGAAACGTCAGATCAAGTTGCTACTCTATCTTCATAGATCAACCAGAGTAAGATCCGCACCAGAGTGGTACGGTAATCCTGTTCTGGAAGTCATGCTACTAGATCATCATGAACCTATGAACTATGAAGAAGCGATGGTGAGCCCAGATTCCGCAAAATGGCTTGAAGCCATGAAATCTGAGATGGGATCCATGTATGAGAACAAAGTGTGGACTTTGGTTGACTTGCCCGTTGATCGGCAAGCAATTGAGAATAAATGGATCTTCAAGAAGAAGACTGACGCTGACGGTAATGTTACTGTCTACAAAGCTCGACTTGTTGCGAAAGGTTTTCGACAAGTTCAAGGGATTGACTACGATGAGACCTTCTCACCGGTAGCGATGCTTAAGTCTGCCCGAATCATGTTAGCAATTGCCGCATTTTATGATTATGAAATATGGCAGATGGATGTCAAAACTGCATTCTTGAATGGATTTCTGGAAGAAGAGTTGTATATGATGCAGCCGGAAGGTTTTGTCGATCCAAAGGGAGCTAACAAAGTGTGCAAGCTCCAGCGATCCATTTATGGACTGGTGCAAGCCTCTCGGAGTTGGAATAAACGCTTTGATAGTGTGATCAAAGCATTTGGTTTTATACAGACTTTTGGAGAAGCATGTATTTACAAGAAAGTGAGTGGGAGCTCTATAGAATTTCTGATATTATATCTGGATGACATATTGCTGATTGGAAATGATATAGAATTTCTGGATAGCATAAAGGGATACTTGAATAAGAGTTTTTCGATGAAACACCTCGGTGAAGCTGCTTATATATTGGGCATTAAGATCTATAGAGATAGATCAAGAAGCTTAATTGGACTTTCACAAAGCACATACCTTGATAAAGTTTTGAAGAAGTTCAAAATGGATCAAGCAAAGAAAGGGTTCTTGCCTGTGTTACAAGGTGTGAAGTTGAGTAAGACTCAATGCCCGACCACACCAGAAGATAGAGAGAACATGAAAGATGTTCCCTATGCTTCAGCCATAGGCTCTATCATGTATGCAATGCTATGTACCAGACTTGATGTGTGCCTTGCTATAAGTCTAGCAGGGAGGTACCAAAGTAATCCAGGAGTGGATCACTGGACTGTGGCCAAGAACATCCTGAAGTACCTGAAAAGGACTAAGGATATGTTTCTTGTTTATGGAGGTGACAAAGAACTCATCGTAAATGGTTATGTTGATGCAAGCTTGGACACTGATCCGGACGATTCTAAATCGCAAACTGGAAACGTGTTTACATTGAACGGTGGAGCTGTCAGTTGGTGCAGTTCTAAACAAAGCGTCGTGGCGGGATCTACATGTGAAGAGGAATACATAGCTGCTTCGGAAGCAGCAAATGAAGGAGTCTGGATGAAGGAGTTCATATCCGATCTAGGTGTCATACCTAGTGCATCGGGTCCAATGAAAATCTTTTGTGACAATACTGGAGCAATTGCCTTAGTGAAGGAATTCAGATTTCACAAGAGAACCAAGCACATCAAGAGACGCTTCAATTCTATCCGGGATCTAGTCCAGGTGGGAGACATAGAAATTTGCAAGATACATACGGATCTGAATGAGGCAGACCCGTTGACTAAGCCTCTTCCACGAGCAAAGCATGATCAACACCAAGGCTCCATGGGTGTTAAAATCATTACTGTGTAATCTAGATTATTGACTCTAGTGCAAGTGGGAGACTGAATGAAATATGCCCTAGAGGCAATAATAAAGTTATTATTTATTTCCTTATATCATGATAAATGTTTATTATTCATGCTAGAATTGTATTAACCGGAAACATAATACATGTGTGAATACATAAACAAATAGAGTGTCACTAGTATGCCTCTACTTGACTAGCTCACTGATCAAAGATGGTTAAGTTTCCTAACCATAGACATGAGTTGTCATTTGATTAATGGGATCACATCATTAGGAGAATGATGTGATTGACATGACCCATTCCGTTAGCTTAGCACACGATCGTTCAGTATGTTGCTATTGCTTTCTTCATGACTTATACATGTTCCTATGACTATGAGATTATGCAACTCCTGTTTACTGGAGGAACACTTTGTGTGCTACCAAACGTCACAACGTAACTGGGTGATTATAAGGTGCACTAAGGGTGTCTCCGAAGGTACTTGTTGGGTTGGCGTATTTCGAGATTAGGATTTGTCACTCCGATTGTCGAAGAGGTATCTCTGGGCCCTCTCGGTAATGCACATCACTTAAGCCTTGCAAGCATTGCAACTAATGAGTTAGTTGCGGGATGATGTACTATGGAACGTGTAAAGAGACTTGCCGGTAACGAGATTGAACTAGATATTGAGATACCAACGATCGAATCTCGGGCAAGTAACATACCGATGACAAAGGGAACAACGTATGTTGTTATGCGGTCTGACCGATAAAGATCTTCGTAGAATATGTAGGAGCCAATATGAGCATCCAGGTTCCGCTATTGGTTGTTGACCGGAGACATGTCTCGGTCATGTCTACATAGTTCTCGAACCCGTATGGTCCGCACACTTAACATTTCGATGAGAGTTATATTATGAGTTTATATGTTTTGATGTACCGAAGGTTGTTCGGAGTCCCGGATGTGATCACGGACATGACGAGGAGTCTCAAAATGGTCGAGACATGAAGATTGATATATTGGAATCCTATGTTTGGATATCGGAAGTGTTCCGGGTAAATTCGGGATTTTACCGGAGTACCGGGAGGTTACCGGAACCCCCCGGGAATGAAATGGGCCTTAGTGGGCCTAGGTGGAAGAGAGGAGAGGAGGCAAGGGCTGGCCGCGCGCCCCTCCCCCCTAGTACGAATAGGACAAAGAGAGGGGGGTGGCGCCCCCCTTCCTTCCTTCTCCTCCAATCCTTCCCCCCTCATGTCCTAATCCAACTAGGAAAGGGAGGGGGGAGTCCTACTCCCAGTGGGAGTAGGACTCTTCCTGGCGCGCCCCCTCCCTTGGCCGGCCACACCCCCCTTGCTCCTTTATATACGGGGGCAGGGGGTACCCTAGAGACACAACAATTGATCATTGATCTCTTAGCCGTGTGTGGTGCCCCCTTCCACCATAGTCCACCTTGATAATATTGTAGTGGTGCTTAGGTGAAGCCCTGCGTCGGTAGAACATCAACATCGTCACCACGCCATCGTGCTGATGAAACTCTCCCTCAACACTCGGCTGGATCGGAGTTCGAGGGACATCATCGGGCTGAACGTGTGCTGAACTCGGAGGTGTCGTACGTTCGGTACTTGATCGGTCAGATCGTGAAGACGTACGACTACATCAACCGCGTTGTGCTAACGCTTCCGCTTTTGGTCTACGAGGGTACGTGGACAACACTCTCCCCTCTCGTTGCTATGCATCACCATGATCTTGCGTGTGCGTAGGAATTTTTTTTTAAATTACTACGTTCCCCAACATCAACATCTTCACCGGCACCATCTCCTCTCAAACCCTAGTTCATCTCTTGTATCCAATCTTTGTCCCAAAACATCAGATTGGTACTTGTGGGTTGCTAGTAGTGTTGATTACTCTCTGCAGTTGATGCTAGTTGGTTTATTTGGTGGAAGATCATATGTTTAGATCCTTTATGCATATTAATGCCCCTCGTATTATGAACATGAATATGAGTTGTGAGTAGTTACGTTTGTTCCTGAGGACATGGGAGAAGTCTTGCTATAAGTAGTCATGTGAATTTGGTATTCGTTCGATATTTTGATGAGATGTATGTTGTCTCTCCTCTAGTGGTGTCATGTGAACGTCGACTACATGACACTTCACCATTGTTTGGGCCTAGGGGAAGGCATTGCGAAGTAATAAGTAGATGATGGGTTGCTAGAGTGACAGAAGCTTAAACCCTAGTTTATGAGTTGCTTCGTAAGGGGCTGATTTGGATCCATATGTTTCATGCTATGGTTAGGTTTACCTTAATACTCCTTTTGTAGTTGCGGATGCTTGCAATAGGGGTTAATCATAAGTGGGATTCTTGTCCAAGGAAGGGTAGTACCCAAGCACCGGTCCACCCACATATCAGATTATCAAAGTACCAAATGCGAATCTTATGAACATGATGAAAACTAGCTTGACGATAATTCCCATGTGTCCTCGGGAGCATTTTCCTTTATATAAGAGTTTGTTCAGGCTTGTCCTTTGCAGCAAAAAGGATTGGGCCATCTTGCTTCACCTTATTTACTTTTATTACTTGTTACCCGTTACAAATTACCTTATCACAAAACTATTTGTTACCGATAATTTAAGTGCTTGCAGAGAATACCTTAGTGAAAACTGCTTATCATTTCCTTCTGCTCCTCGTTGGGTGATATGTCTCTGTCGTATCTATAATTTTTGATTGTCCATGCTAATATTATACAACTTTCATATACTTTTGGCAGCTTTTTATACTATTTTTTGAGACTAACATATTGATCCAGTGCCCAGTGCCAGTTCCTGTTTGTTGCATGTTTTATGTTTCGCAGAAACCCCATATCAAACGGAATCCAACGGGATAAAAACGGACGGAGAATATTTTTGGATATTTGGAAAATCTGGGAAGAAGAATCCATGCGAGACGGTGCCTGAGGGGGGCACGTGGCAGGGGGTCGCACCCCACCCCCTGGGCGTGCCTCTGACCCTCGTGCGCCCCTCGTAAGGCGGTTGCTGCCCTTCTTTCGCCGCAAGAAAGCTAATTTCTGGATAGAGATCGTGTTAAAATTTCAGCCCAATCGGAGTTACGGATCTCCGGATATAAAAGAAACAGTGAAAGGGCAGAATCGGGGAATGCCGAAACAGAGAGAAACAAAGAGACATATCCAATCTCGGAGGGGCTCTCGCCCCTCCCATGCCATGGAGTCCAAGGACTAGAGGGGAAACCCTTCTCCCATCTAGGGAGGAGGTCAAGGAAGAAGAAGAAGAAGAAGGGGGCCCCTCTCCCCTTCTCTTCCGGTGCCGCCGGAACGCTGCCGTGGCCACCATCATCATCACCGCGATCTTCACGAACACCTCCGCCATCTTCACCAACATATCCATCACCTTCCCCCCTCTATCTACAGAGGTCCACTCTCCTGCAACCCGTTGTACCCTCTACTTGAACATGGTGCTTTATGCTTTATATTGTTATCCAACGATGTGTTGACATCCTATGATGTCTGAGTAGATTTTCGTTGTCCTATCGGTCTAGTAAAGTAGTCAATTGCTTAGGGAAAATTTGGCAGCTCCTACCACCACTTTTCCACACTCACTATATTTACTTTATTGTTTCTTTATCTGAACATCCCCTAGCTTTTATTTACATGCTCTTTATTATCTTGCAAACCTATCCAAAAATACCTACAAAGTACTTCTAGTTTCATACTTGTTCTAGGTAAAGCAAACGTCAAGCATGCGTAGAGTTGTATCGGTGGTCGATAGAACTTGAGGGAATATTTGTTCTACCTTTAGCTCCTCGTTGGGTTCGACACTCTTACTTATCAAAACTATTGCGATCCCCTACACTTGTGAGTTATCATTGGGTTTGACACTCCTACTTATCGAAAGGACTACGATAGATCCCCTATACTTGTGGGTCATCAAGACTCTCTTCTGGCGCCGTTGCCGGGGAGTGAAGAGCCTTTGGTAGGTGGAATTTGGTAAGGAAAAATTTATATAGTGTGCTGAAATTTGCTGTCACTTCTTACTATGGAACATAATCCTTTGAGGGGCTTGTTCGGGGTATCTTCACCCCGACCAGTAGGGCAAAGAGTTGATCCTCAACCTACTGAATCTACTGAAAATGTTTACTTTGAAATTCCTTCGGGTATGATAGAGAAACTTCTAGCTAATCCTTTTACAGGTGATGGAACTTTACATCCTGATGTACACCTAATCTATGTGGATGAAGTTTGTGGATTATTTAAGCTTGCAGGTATGCCCGAGGATGTTATCAAGAAGAAGGTCTTCCCTTTATCTTGGAAGGGAAAGGCATTGACATGGTTTAGGCTATGTGATGATATGGGATCACGGAACTACAACCGATTGAAATTGGAATTTCATCAGAAGTTTTATCCTATGCATCTTGTTCATCGTGATCGTAATTACATATATAATTTTCGGCCTTGCGAAGGAGAACACATCGCTCAATCTTGGGGGAGACTTAAGTCAATGTTATATTCATGCCCCAATCATGAGCTCCCATGAGAAATTATTATTCAAAATTTTTATGCTCGGCTTTCTCTTGATAATCGCTCCATGCTCGATACTTCTTGTACCAGATCTTTTATGATGAATACTATTGAATTCAAATGGGATTTATTGGAAATAATTAAACGCAACTCTGAAGATTGGGATCTTGTGTCACATCCCTAGTTCTGGTATGCTCTGAGCTAGCTAGTCACGTGTTGCATCATGTTTAAATTATTTTGAAATTGAAATACGGATTGATCAAACCCTAGCACCAGATCAAATCAAATAGGTTCAACATAAAATAATTTTCAATAAAGCCAAAATGCCCTTCGAAAATGTTCATGATTTATGATAAAGGTGAAAACCTCTGCCAAAATTGATGAGCATATTTCTTGGACATTTATCGATTTTTGAGTTAAATCATATTGTATTTGAATTGGAGCATTTAATGCCTATAAATATTTTAAATGCTTCAATACTTCTGAAAACAATTGGGGGCTGTTGGAAATAATTCAAATAGTACCCACAATTTTTTTCAAGATTTTACAAAATGAGTTAGTATTTTTACTAACTCAAAACAAATCAAAATAAATAGAAAACATAAATAAAAGAGAGAGAGAGAGAGAGAGAGAGAGAGAGAAGGACTACCTGGCCACATACCTATAGCAGCAGCCCACCTGGAGGCCCAGCCCACCAAGGGCAACGATGTCTTCTTCCTCCTGCCAGGAGGAGAAGCAGCTGCGTGCGGCGTGCACAGCCACCCGTGGCCACCTCCTGCCTCCCTGCTGGCCTCCCCGGCGCCTCAGAGACGCCACACAGCACCCTGGCTCACTCCCCCATCTCTCTGGTGCCTCTCTCCCTCTCTAGCCCTACTCCATGCGCAGCCCAAGCACCACCGAGAGCATGCCGCAGCTGTACGCGTAGCTACCGTCGATAAACCACCGCCTTGGCGTGTTCCAAAGCTCCGTCAATGAGCACTACTTCACCGGGTCAAAGATCAAGACCTCGGACGCCCTCAAGTGACGCCATCGGGCTCGCCTTCATCGCCTCTGCCCGCTGCTCGCCATCATGGATTCGCGGGCTCCAGTGCGTCCCCGCCCTTGCCGCTGGCTCCATCCGAAGCGCTGTGAGCTCCTACTCCTCCCTATATGCTCGCCCCCTCCATTCCCATCCGCTAGCTGCTGTCCCCACGAACCTGTACTCCGGCCACCGCGGTTGTCGTCGTCGCTGTCGTTCCCGGCCTCTCCGCGCCCAATCACCTGCACCATTGGACGCGACACACATCCAGCTTGCCGTAGAACCAAGCCGCAGGCCCAGCCGTCGTCGGAGCAGCGATTCCGGCGTGCCTCCGCTATGGCCAGAGGTCACCGGCGGCTAAGCACCGGCCTAACCCCGATTATGCTAGTGCTAATGATGCCTAGTGCCACTTACATATGGGCCCCACGCCCTTAATTAACAATAGTTTAGTTTCTGATTAGTTCTAACCTAAACATAGTGGACCCCACACGTCAGTTGACCGGCTGACGTCACCGTTGACCTGGCCCCACCCGTTTGTGAGACAAACTAGCACCGGGTCACTGACCAGCGAGCCCCGCTGGTCAGGTTTGACCTGGACCGACCAGTTGACTTGCTGACGTGGTGCTGATGTCACTCTGACATCATAAATCTTTTTCTGGAATTAAAATAAATCAGAAATGATTTATAAATTTCAGAAAATACCCCAAACTTCAAAAATTCATAGTAATTCAACCGTAACTCCAAATCAAACAAATTATATATGAAAAATTATTAGAAAAATTCAAGGAATCCATCTATACCATTTTCATGCATGTTTGAACAATGTTTGTCCTCTGTTTTGGACAAAACAAATAAAGGGCATTTAAATAATCATAAATGGAGTTGGAATTCGAATCATGTATTCAAACCAACTTCATTTAAATCATAGCTAGATGCATTAGCTCAAATCACAGCATATTGCCATGTCATGATCATGCATCATAATGTGGCATTGCATTGATTGTGTTCCCTCTTGATTGCCGGTGGTTGTACCCCCTCAGTAGACGTATGTTCCGACGATGAGTTCGATGACACCGATGAAGAACTATACTATCTTCAGAAGTGCCAGGCAAGCAAAATCCCCTTGTTCATTCCGATACAATCCCACTCTCTCGCTCCTGCTCTCTTTTACTACATTTGTACAACAACGTTTCAATTGTTACATGCTGCGGTAGTTGAACCCCTTTCCTCTGCATGACCTGTCATTACCACAGAAATTAGATGAAACCCACTAGCATGAGTAGGAGTTGTTTGAGCCCTGATGTGCCTACTCATTCATGTTTGTTAGGTCGGATCTCCTTGCGGATGGAACCCGAATAGGCGGTAAACCTGGATGAGAGACTTGTGTGGTCTGTTAGGTCGTGGCCGACTCCCTCGCCCAGCTTTTGCTTGAAGGTTGCCGAGGTACATGACGTGTATAGGGCGATAAGTGGCGAGAGCGTGTGTGAAGAAGTACACCCCTGCAAGGTTATCATTATCTATTCGAATAGCCGGATTCCTCGGATATGGAAACTTGGACCCCTTGCATAGTTCATAGACAAGTGAAAGTGGATACTCTAAAATGCGCAAGATAAGTGTGAGTGCTATGGATGGCGTTCTCACAGGGAGACGGGAGCGGATCCATAGTGGTGTATTGGTATGGTGAATTTGTGGACTCGTGTGCGCCACCTGTAACACCCCGTATGTAACTTACCCAATATGTATTCCAACTCTTGCCGTTGCCGGCGTTAATTTATTTTATTTTCTCGGGTTCGGGTCTTTGTCTCCGTGTGTTGTTATCGTTGTCATGCATCTCAGATCATGTCATCATGTGCATTGCATTTTCATACGTGTTCATCTCATGCATTCGAGCTTTTTCCCCGTTGTCCGTTTTGCATTCCGGCACTTCGTTCTCTTCCGATGGTCATTTCTACTTTTCTTTCATGTGTGTGGATTAAACATTTAGAAATTGGACCGGGACTTGCCAAGCGGCCTTGGTTTACTACCGGTAGACCGCCTGTCAAGTTTCGTATCATTTGGACTTCGTTTGATACCCAAACGGTTAACTGAGGGACCGAAATGGCCTCGTGTGTGTTGCATCCCAACACCCCTCCAATTTGGCCCAAAACCCACCTAAACCCTCTCCATCATCTAGAGCATTCGATCACGATCGCGTGGCCGAAAACCGCACCTCATTTGGACTCTCCTAGCTCCCTCTAGATCCACTGCTCCTCGCCGCACCGGACACGTCCGCCCCGGCCGGAGAGCGTCCGCCGCCGCCTCCGGCCAACCGGGGCGCGCCACGCGGCAAGCCCGCGCCCCACTTCCCCGCCGACAGCCGCAGCCCGCCGAAGCCCGCAGCTGGCCCGCGCGGCCCGCGCGTCCCCGCGGCCGCCCGAGTCCCCCGCGCCTGGAGCCCGACGCCGCCGCCTCGCTCCGACGCCACCGCGGCCGACTTCAACGCCGGTGGCCTCCGCCGCCACAACTCCGGCGCGCCGCCCGCCCGCGTGCCTCGCCGCCGTCCCTCGCCGCCCGGAGCTCCTCCGCCGCCCTCGCGCCCCGGATCCGGCTCCTTCTCCTCTCCTCACTCCGGCGTCCTCGACAAGCTCCGGCCAGCTCCAGTGCATCTCCGGCGAACCTCGGGAAGCGTGCCGCCGGATCTCAGATATAGATCTGTTTCGGGTTGACTTTCTCCCGAAACCCTAGTTCATGTTGCCCTGTTCATCGTGCTATAACTTTGCATCCGTAGCTCCGTTTTGGGCATATAGCATATCAAATTGTTCGTCTCAGAGAGCACATCATTTCATTCCATTGCATCATTTTCATTTGAGTTCATCTTGATGCCCGAAATGCTGTTAGAAGAGTGCTACTTGAGATAATTGTCAGATCTGCTACTCCATTTAGATATTTGTCATTTTTGCCATGATTATTGTGTGCATGATATGCCCATGAGTTCTACATATGTTTTGTTAAGGGTTTTGCCATCTTTCCAGAGGTGCAACCCATGTATTTTTGTGATGTGTGTGGTCACTAGCACAAGCTTGCAAAGTGAGGCACTTGGTAATGCTGATTTCAGGGACTTAGCATTTCCAATAAGTCCTTGACCTGTTTATCTCATATTGCCATATGTTCATGTTGTTTCCTAGTGATCCGTGCCTCTTTTGAGGATGATCAGTAAGGATGTTTTGTTAATATTGTAGTGCTCTATCCATCCATGTCTTTGTTTGCAATTATGGAGCACCCTAGCTTGAGTCAATCGATCTCTACTTTTGCTACTTCGTGAATCTGGGCAGATTGTCTACTTGTTAGCGATTTTGCCGATGATGTTGTAGTTGATCCGTGCATGCTATGCTATTGTTCTTGCCATGTCTAGCTTGAATTTTGTGTATTCTTGATGGGTGTATGCTTAGCTTGTCATGACTTGCTTTGTAGTGAGTGCATCGAGCTCGTAAACATGCCTACTTGATATCTGTTTCAGCATGCTCCAGTTTTCACAAAGTCTGAGAACTGATTATGTTTTAGCCATGTTCACATGCTTGCAATTGTATTTTCTGATCCCTTTTGGCTCAAGGTCACTAAGGGACTTTTGTTAATATCTTTGAGTAGCTCCATGCCATGTTTTACTTTGCCATGTTTAGGTCCTGTAGCATATAGTTTTCATTCTCCAAAGAGTGCTATCTGATCTGAAATTCCAGACAAGTGTTAATTTCACTAAGTCTGAAATCTGTTTGTCATATGCATTTTTGCCATGCTTGTTTGAACCTGTTAATGGATAACTTGGCCGTAGCTCAGTGCTAGACTTTTGTTAAGAATCTTGAATGCATCCCTGCCATGTATTTTGTTGTCATGTTTGAGTGTTGTAGCATGTTCATCTCATTGCATTTAGATGGCTACTTGCTGTAAATCGCAGAACGTGGCCATATTTGAATTGCTTGCCATTTCCAAACCATAACTCCGATTCCGGTGATCTTTATATCGTTTTCAAGTGATTTCATCTCATCTTTCCAGTGGCACACTTGGATTCCCAAGTTGAGGCCAAGTTCATGCATCCCTTGTCAAATCTTGCATATGCATCCCGCATCGCATCCTGCATAGCATATCATCATTGCATCTTAGTGTTTGAGCTTTGCACGTGGTTGATTATGTTCCGTTTGCTTGTTTGTCTTGTTTGGGTAGAGCCGGGAGACGAGTTCGCTAACGAGGAGCCCGTTGAGTTTGCTTTCAAGGATCCAGTCAACTCTGACAACTTTGCAGGCAAGATGATCATACCCTTGAAGTCACTACTATCTTTGCTTTGCTAGATGCTCGCTCTTTTGCTATGCCAATGCTACGATGCCTACCACTTGCTTTCACGCCTCCCAAATTGCCATGTCAAACCTCTAACCCACCATGTCCTAGCAAACCGTTGATTGGCTATGTTACCGCTTTGCTCAGCCCCTCTTATAGCGTTGCTAGTTGCATGTGAAGATTGGAGACCGTTCCTTGTTGGAACGTTTATTTACTTGTTGGGTATCATTATATTATCTTGTTATCTTAATGCATCTATATACTTGGTAATGGGTGGAAGGCTCGGCCTCTCGCCTAGTGTTTTGTTCCACTCTTGCCGCCCTAGTTTCCGTCATATCGGTGTTATGTTCCCGGATTTTGCGTTCCTTACGTGGTTGGGTTATAATGGGAACCCCTTGATAGTTCGCCTTGATTAAAGCTTTTCCAGCAATGCCCAACCTTGGTTTTACCATTTGCCACCTAGCCTCTTTTTCCCTTGGGTTTCCGGAGCCCGAGGGTCATCTTATTTAAACCCCCCCGGGCCAGTGCTCCTTTGAGTGTTGGTCCAACCTAGAGCCCCTTGCAGCGCCACCTTGGGGAAACTCGAGGGCTGGTTTTAGTTGTACGGATTGCTTATCCAATTGTGCCCTGAGAACGAGATATGTGCAGCTCCTATCGGGATTTGTCGGCACATTCGGGCGGTGTTGCTGGTCTTGTTTTAACCTGTCGAAGTGTCTTGAAGAACCGAGATACCGTGTCTGATCGGAACGTCTCGGGAGGAGGTCTATTCCTTCGTTGACCATGAGAGCTTGTCATGGGCTAAGTTGGGACTCCCCTGCAGGGATTTGAACTTTCAAAAGCCGTGCCCGCGGTTATGGGCAGATGGGAATTTGTTAATGTCCGGTTGTAGATAACTTGAACCTTAACTTAATTAAAATGAATCAACCGTGTGAGTTACCATGATGGCCTCTTCTTGGCGGAGTCCGGGAAGTGGACACGGTGTTGGAGGAATGTTTACACAGGTTGCCCTCTAGTTTCTCGCTCGCGCTTTGCCTCCTCTTCTCGCTCTCTTTTGCGAATAGGATAGCCACCATATATGCTAGTCGCTTGCTGCAGCTCCACATATATTTACCTTGCCATACCTATTAAGCTTAAATAGTCATGATCGCGAGGGTGCGAGATTGCTGAGTCCCTGTGGCTCACAGATTACTATTACACCAGATGCAGGGCCTGATGATTCCGCTCCAGGTGACGCGCTTGAGCTCAAGTGGGAGTTTGACGAGGACTCTCAACGATACTATGTTTCCTTTCCTGATGATCAGTAGTGGTGCCCAGTTGGGGGGTGATCGGGACCGTGACGCATGTTGGGTTATCTTTTATTTTGGCGCCATAGTAGGGCCATGAGTGTTTGATTGATGTAATGTTATTTATGTACTTGATTGGCGTGGCGAGTGTAAGCCAACTATGTTATCTCTCCCGTTTTATTATCTATATTACATGGGATGTTGTGAAGATTGCCTGACTTGCGACATATCCCTTCAATGCGATTATGCCTCTAAGTCGTGCCTCGACACGTGTGAGATATAGTCGCATCGAGGGTGTTACACCACCTCAAAAGAGTTACTTGCAGTCATAGTTCAGGTTAGCCACTGAGTCAAAGCTAGCTTGCTGCAGTCAAACTCCACCACCCCTTATTGATACTGATGCATATGTAGTTAGTTCTGATGTAAGTCTTGCTGGGTACATTTTTACTCACATTTTCTTAATTTATGCTTTGTAGAGAGATGTCAGTCTCACTAGTAGTTCCACGTGGACCTTGACGTTTAGCTTGATACCTCAGGTACAATCTTGTGCCCTCGGCAAGATCTTGTAGATAGTCAGGCTTCTCAGCATTTTTCATTTGTAGATGTCTGTATTCAGACATGTTAAGATTCCGCGTGTGCTTTGACTTGTATGCTCTGAATGTTGGGTCATGAGACCTATGTTTGTAATATCTCGCTCCTCGGAGCCTAATGAATAAATACATGAGTCGTAGAGTTATGTTGTGATGCCATGTTGTATTTACACATATCGAGCATATTGTGTGTATGATTGAAATGCTTGGTATGTGTGGGATCCGACAACCTAGTTGTTTATCCTTGGTAGCCTCTCTTATGGGGAAATGTAGTCTTGTGCTTCCATGAGCCATAGTAGTCCGCTATAGCCCGGTTCATCGGAGTCCTGCTAGCCCAACACTACTGCTCCGGAACACTTGACTGGCCCGCATGTGATTCACTTCGTTCCTGTGTCTGTCCCTTCGGGGAAATGTCACGCGGTGACAACCGGAGTCCTGCCTAGCCTGCTACAGCCCGGTTCACCGGAGTCCTGTTAGTCCAGTGCTACAGCCCGGATTCACACGCTGCTGACTGACATGCTCGATGTTGATTCATGTATGCCTGTTCCTGTAAGATAGTGCCACTTTGGGTTCACGACTAGTCATGTCGGCCCGGGTTCTCTGTCATATGGATGCTAGTGACACTATCATATACGTGAGCAAAAGGCGCAAACGGTCCCGGGACATGGTAAGGGGACACCCGTGGGGATACTGTGCGTGAGGTCGCAAAGTGATATGAGGTGTTACAGGGTAGATCGGTGTGACTTAGAATCGGGGTCCTGACAGCTTTGGTATCAGAGGCTGACTGCTTGTAGGATTCCCAAGCGAAGCTGGTCGAAGTCGTGTCTAGAAATGCTTTAGTTATATAAGGGAATTGATTGTGGAAGGGAACGTAAGGCTCTTTTTACTCATTATCCTCATGACCTTCTGATCTAAGTCATCCTCTTCTCTTCTACGGGGTTAAGAAACTAGGCTCCCTCGTCTTTCTATCAGGATCACGTGTTACTAATCCGTAGACTATTAGGATTGTTGGTCTCAAGCCCCAGTTCAGTTTCTACTACTCCAGTGTGTTGTTAGTTGGACTTGGAACCTTGATATGATGTTGTTGAATGGTTATGCCACCATTTTGCATGATGTCTCAAATCTTTTTGAGCATTTACAGCCGTTATGCTGTCCGAGTCATCCCAGGTTTCCAAATAGTCTGATGCATTTGCAAATCACTTCTTTCCGTTTCTGATGTCTCTTTAGGCCAGTTCAACCACACTAATCGGTGAGTTGAGGTACTTCGTTGCCTCGACATATATGTTGGAACTATTTTTATGACCCTAGGTGTCCTAGAGAACCACCCAGTAATCTAGCAATGTTTATATTCCTAGTGTGATGATTCTGGCCACCATTCTCGAAAGCACCCGGTGATGCCATTTAGTAGTAGGTATTCTTCTCTTGGGTTCTCGACCCAAGATTCACTATACTTACCTCGTGTTGATAGTGTTGCTCGTACCTTTAGGATATTAGTAACCTTTGTGATAGTCCTCGAGGTCCGTGGTATTTCCTTCTTCCAAATACCATGAACTGCTTTTGGCAGAAGTTCTTTTGAACCAAAAGATCACCACCAGAGTGCTTTTGATGAGTTCTCCATTCTATATTGTGACTCTGCCTATTCAACCATTCTACATGGGTTATCCGGAAGAAATAACATACTAATCTATGCATCCACAACCCAGAAAGATATATGTTCCATTGAGTTGTCCCTCTTTAGTTGTTATCCTGATCTCCGTCTATCATTTGATAGTCAATAGCATGTCATGCATTCATGCTCACCGTTACCTCATATTCTTGTGGTCAGTCAAGCCATTCTATTCTGAAATGACTAGGAGAAACAAACTCCAGTACCTTGTCCACTTTGAGGATTGGGTCAAAGTAGTTGTATTTCGTGGATCAAAATGCCAATCCAGCTTTTGCTCTGTTCTACCTTGAAGTGTTACCATCTTTATGTCAAGAATGTCATGAGAATTTCACCACATGTTATGAATTATTGACGGAGTGATACTTCTCGCCATCATTATCCATTCCTTGGTCCTGTGTTGTTGTAACCGGAATGCCGACAAGTGAACTGTGATGTGTGAAATCAATACTCCTAGCAACCTTGTTGCTTGGTAGTTAATGGACATTACTCTCATTCTTAGTGTGCTGGTTATTGAATCATCATCCTAAGATTGATCGTGCCTCCTAGTCCATATTTCTGGGTGCACTCATCAACCAATGAGTTAGGATTGTGACAATCCCTCGCTTCTTGATCATATCGTCTTGCCCTGAAAAGCAAGATTGATCTTGGGCTTAGTAACATATCGGTGGTTCGTGATTTTCCAAATATCTTCTCGAAAGTATTACCTGGTTATCACCTGACCTCTATGTTGACTTCGTGATCAAGTTGAATTTTCTATAAACCGCTATTTCTCCGAGAATTTGTGTTGGATACCCCCGAGCTAGTTGGTTAAGCTAAACAACAACTTGGATTGTTGGAAGATGGAAGCTTGTCTGACTTAGTTCATGATAAGTGATATCTTTGTGTGTGTGTGTGTGTTGAAGAAAGATGATATCTTCATCGATTGGTCCCTGTGATCAGTTGTTGGACCTATTGTTTTATCAACTTTGATTTGGGTATGGGCTATCGTCAAATCAAATCAGAACCAACGATGTTCGTAATGTTGTCTTACTCGTGGTTGATCCCTCGAGCATACACCATTACATCTTTTGGTCTGACCAATGCTGTCACCATGTTCACATGATGGTGGAAGTCCAGTGA
This sequence comes from Triticum urartu, assembly GCF_003073215.2. Taxonomy (NCBI): domain Eukaryota; kingdom Viridiplantae; phylum Streptophyta; class Magnoliopsida; order Poales; family Poaceae; genus Triticum; species Triticum urartu. The sequence goes on along the minus strand of NC_053026.1, from coordinate 532,041,172 downwards.
TATGGAAATTCCGATGAGTTGCTGTTGAGCCCATCAGTAGCATTTTGTCTCCCCCATGATTCATGTTGAACATCAACCTACTATTGGAAACTTTGTAAGCAATGCCTTCGTGTTCCGTTCATGAAGCTTATGCTTGGATGGAAGAAGTGACTTCCTCAAATTCATGTGCATTTGGAGCAAGTTGCCGCCATGAGTTCGAGAAAGATTGTTTTGTTTCCTCTGGTACCATCCCAAGTTAGTTATGCATGTGCGAAAGTATTATATGGTTTGGTAGATTAATTACCTCCACTCCATATGTATTCCCTAGCACACCAAGCCACTGATTGATTTGTTCAAGGAGAAGAAGTTCCTTCTTAAGAGCATGCCTTATGCAAGGACTTTGTTATCCTTGTTGATGGTTCCCCACTGAACTCGGTAGTGTTTTTATTAAGACTACCACGTGGTCATGCTTGTCTGGGACAACATGTTCACATGTGTTAGTAGAACCAGCTCATGTTTTGGAGCTTACTACCGTAGTTTATTTCCCCGAGAATCTCGCAACGTCATATCGTCGAATTGTGTTGCAAACTTTCATTTTTCTTTCTAGACTTGATGAATCTGGATTATCCTGACACTAGCCAGATCTGAATCTTAGGCAGATATGATGGTTGGAACGTTCCTCAAGAACTATAATATGGGTCTCTCTGTAACCCGGTAAAGTGGATGTTGTGGCCAACACACCCAACCAGAAGACTTATTATTGTAGTGTCTTGATTGAGAAAGTTGGCCACCTCCCCATAAGGATCTTGTAGAATTTATTCCAATAGTTGTTCCTTATGGATTTTTGTGTTCCTGAAGTCCGACCTTTTACTTGATGTTCTAGATATCAAACCATATCTATGAATGGATTACGCTAGCACATCAAGGAGAACATTAGAAGTGGAGTGCTAAATGTCTCTTGGTCGATCATCCAGATTTCATTCCCTTGGCCTCGCTAAGGTGAAACCTGAGAAAGGGTTGTCTTTCTATGCATCTGCATTGACCATCACTATTCATCATGGTAGTAGGATGTGTTGCTAGGGTCCTCGGCACGGGTGTTGGTAGAACCTTGATGAATATGGAAATGCTCAAGTTCTTGAGAGCACGCGCAAGCAAAATCATCCCTTGCGTTGTCTTCAACAAGGTAGTCCACATCATCCATCCTAGTCGGAGTATGCCATTCTTTAGAACCCCTTCCAACGATCGATTGTGATTACCTCAGGCTGGTATAAAGAGTAGTTTCAATGATCTTTGTAACAAAAGTAATTCTTTTTGCCACTTAAGGGAAATGCTCTACGAGTCACCTTTCCCTAAGGTGTCCCGTTATGGAATCATGGCAATTACTTCCTCGCTACTTTGAAACCATGCACCATCCTACTCCAGCGTGGAATTCTTGCCTACCAATTTGAACCCCTGTCATCTATTACCTCCCATCTCTCTCGATGTGTGTTTTGTGTCTCAGCCCAAGAGATGTTTCAACGTCTCACTCCATGAGTTGATTTTGAGTTGCTTGATCTTTGAGAAGATCGTTTCCTGTAGAGTTTCCTTCCGTCGTCATCGTGTTGGATGAAGATCTCGAAGACAAAGACGTCAAGATCAATGTGATGCAATATATTGGTACCTTCGAGAAGGGCAGTTGGATCGAGAAGACTGTGATAGTTTCGTGACCCCTCTGTCTTCTTACTCCACTTCTTGAATCTCGGGACGAGATTCTTGTTTAGTGGGGGCGGTTGTCACATCCCTAGTTCTGGTATGCTCTGAGCTAGCTAGTCACGTGTTGCATCATGTTTAAATTCTTTTGAAATTGAAATGGGGATTGATCAAACCCTAGCACCAGATCAAATCAAATAGGTTCAACATAAAATCATTTTCCAATAAAGCCAAAATGCCCTTCGAAAATGTTCATGATTTATGATAAAGGTGAAAACCTCTGCCAAAAATGATGAGCATATTTCTTGGACATTTATGGATTTTTGAGTTAAATCATATTGTATTTGAATTGGAGCTGCCTATAAACCTTGTTCAAGAATTCATCTGATTAACCAGTTAACTTGCCGATTAATCCCTACTCATAGGGTCCCCGAATAGTCGATTACCCGATAAATCGTCCGATTAATTGATTAAATGACCGATTAACTTGCCGATTAGCCTATTAATCCCCTACTCACCAGCCGACCGAGCAGCTACTAGTTAACGATTTCCTCAACAATGCCTATTAATATTTTAAATGCTTCAATACTTCTGAAAACAATTGGGGGCTATTGGAAATAATTCAAATAGTACCCACAATTTTTGTCAGGATTTTACAAAATGAGTTAGTATTTTTACTAACTCAAAACAAATCAAAATAAATAGAAAACATATATAAAAGAGAGAGAGAGAGAGAAGGACTACCTGGCCACCTACCTATAGCAGCAGCCCACCTGGAGGCCCAGCCCACCAAGGGCAGCGATGTCTTCTTCCTCCTGCCAGGAGGAGAAGCAGCTGCGTGCGGCGTGCACAGCCACCTGTGGCCACCTCCTGCCTCCCTGCTGGCCTCCCCGGCGCCTCAGAGACGCCACGCAGCACCCTGGCTCACTCCCCCATCTCTCTGGTGCCTCTCTCCCTCTCTAGCCCTACTCCATGCGCAGCCCAAGCACCACCGAGAGCACGCCGCAGCTGTACGCGTAGCCACCGTCGATAAACCACCGCCCCGGCGTGTTCCAAAGCTCCGTCAATGAGCACTACTTCACCAGGTCAAAGATCAAGACCTCGGACGCCCTCAAGTGACGCCATCGGGCTTGCCTTCATCGCCTCTGCCCGCTGCTCGCCATCATGGATTCGCGGGCTCCAGTGCGTCCCCGCCCTTGCCGCTGGCTCCATCCGAAGCGCTGTGAGCTCCTACTCCTCCCTATATGCTCGCCCCCTCCGTTCCCGTTCGATAGCTGCTGTCCCCACGAACCCGTACTCCGGCCGCCGCGGTTGTCGTCGTCGCTGTCGTTCTCGGCCTCCCCGCGCCCAACCACCCGCACCATTGGACGCGGCACACATCCAGCTTGCCGTAGAACCAAGCCGCAGGCCCAGCCGTTGCTGGAGCAGCGATTCCAGCGTGCCTCCGCTATGGCCGGAGGTCACCGGCGGCTAAGCACTAGCCTAACCCCGATTATGCTAGTGCTAATGACGCCCAGTGCCACTTACATATGGGACCCATGCCCTTAATTAACAATAGTTTTGTTTCTGATTAGTTCTACCCTAAACACAGTGGACCCCACACATCAGTTGACCGGCTGACGTCACCGTTGACCTGGCCCCACCTGTCTGTGAGACAAACTGGCACCGGGTCACTGACCAGCGGGCCCCGCTGGTCAGGTTTGACCTGGACCGACCAGTTGACTTGCTGACGTGGTGCTGATGTCACTCTGACATCATAAATCTTTTTCTGGAATTAAAATAAATCAGAAATGATTTATAAATTTTAGAAAATACCCCAAACTTCAAAAATTCATAGTAATTCAATCATAACTCCAAATCAAACAAATAATATATGAAAAATTATCAGAAAAATTCAAGGAATCCATTTGTACCATTTTCATGCATGTTTGAACAATGCTTGTCCTCTTTTTTGGACAAAACAAATAAAGGGCATTTAAATAATCATATATGGAGTTGGAATTTGAATCATGTATTGAAACCAACTTCATTTAAATCATAGCTAGATGCATTAGCTCAAATCACAGCATATTGCCATGTCATGATCATGCATCATAATGTGGCATTGCATTGATTGTGTTCCCTCTTGATTGCCGGTGGTTGTACCCCCTCAGTAGACGTATGTTCCGATGATGAGTTCGATGACACCGATGAAGAACTATACTATCTTCAGAAGTGCCAGGCAAGCAAAATCCCCTTGTTCATTCCAATACAATCCCACTCTCTCGCTCCTGCTCTCTTTTACTGCATTTGGACAACAATGTTTCAATTGTTACATGCTGCGGTAGTTGAACCCCTTTCCTCTGCATGACCTTACATTGCCACAGTAAATAGATGAAACCCACTAGCATGAGTAGGAGTTGTTTGAGCCCTGATGTGCCTACTCATTCATGTTTGTTTGTCATGCCTGCTACTGCTTACAGTTGAGTCCGGTCTGATTCATCGGGAATGAATTGGAACATGGTAAACATGTCCTACCGTTGAGAGCTAAGTGTGTGAACACGATTTGGTAAAGGTAGCGGTGAGAGGCCATGTAGGAGTACATGGTGGGTTGTCTCATTGCAGCCGTCCTCAGGAACTGAGTCCTGTGTTTGTGATCCGTGAATAGTTACTACCACACATTGGGTTCCGGTAACTCGGCCCCTCTCTGCTTATTAATCAACTCGATCTCTATCCAGGAGTTGCAACTAGTTTCTGGTGTTTGTAGGTAGTGTTAGTACTCTACCAAGTGGCACCCGGTACAGGTGGGCTTGGGACAGACTAGGCACAGTGGCACGGTGTACCAAGTGGCACCCGGATGGTGGGCTTGGGAACCCTGCACACATCCTTTGGGGCCGTGAGCGACACCCCGGCCGGATCTCCTTGTGGATGGAACCCGAATAGGCGATAAACCTGGACGAGAGACTTGTGTTGTTAGTCAGGTCGTGGCCGACTCCCTCGCCTGGCTTCCGCTTGAAGGTTGCCGAGGTACATGACGTGTACAGGGCGATAAGTGGCGAGAGCGTGTGTGAAGAAGTACACCCCTGCAGGGTTATCATTATCTATTCGAATAGCCGGATTCCTCGGATATGGAAACTTCGACCCCTTGCATAGTTCATAGACAAGTGAAATTGGATACTCTAAAATGCGCAAGATAAGTGTGAGTGCTATGGATGGCATTCTCGTAGGGAGACGGGAGCGGATCCATAGTGGTGTATTGGTATGCTGAATTTGTGGACACGTGTGCGCCACCTCAAAAGAGTTACTGGCAGTCGTAGTTCAGGTTAGCCACTGAGTCAAAGCTGGTTTGCTGCAGTCAAACTCCACCACCCCTTATTGATACTAATGCATATGTAGTTAGTTATGATGTAAGTCTTGCTGGGTACATTTGTACTCACGTTTCCTTAATTTATGTTTTGCAGAGAGATGTCAGTCTCGCTAGTAGTTCCACATGGACCTCGACGTTTAGCTTGATACCTCAGCTACGATCTTGTGCCCTCGACAGGATCTTGTAGATTGTCAGGCTTCTCAGCCTTTTTCATTTGTAGATGTCTGTACTTAGACATGTTAAGCTTCCGCATGTGCTTTGACTTGTATGCTCTGAATGTTGGGTCATGAGACCTATGTTTGTAATATCTCGACCCTCGGAGCCTAATGAATAAATACTTGAGTCGTAGAGTTATGTTGTGATGCCATGTTGTATTTACACATATCGAGCATATTGTGTGTATGATTGAAATGCTTGGTATGTGTGGGATCCGACAACCTAGTTGTTTATCCTTGGTAGCCTCTCTTATGGGGAAATGTAGTCTTGTGCTTCCATGAGCCATAGTAGTCCGCTACAGCCCGGTTCACCGAAGTCCTGCTAGCCCAGCACTACTACTCCGGAACACTTGACTGGCCGGCATGTGATTCACTTCGTTCCTGTGTCTGTCCCTTCGGGGAAATGTCACGCGGTGACATCCGGAGTCTTGCCTAGCCTACTACAGCCCGGTTCACCGGAGTCCTGTTAGACCAGTGCTATAGCCCGGATTCACACGCTACTGACCGACATGCTCGATGTTGATTCATGTATGCCTATTCCTGTAAGATAGTGCCACTTTGGGTTCACGACTAGTCATGTCGGCCCGGGTTCTCTGTCATATGGATGCTAGCGAATCTATCATATACGTGAGCCAAAAGGCGCAAACGGTCCCGGGCCATGGTAAGGGGACACCCGTGGGGATACCGTGCGTGAGGCCGCAAAGTGATATGAGGTGTTACAGGCTAGATCGGTGTGACTTAGAATTGGGGTCCTGACAGCTTTGGTATCAGAGCCTGACTGCCTGTAGGATTCCCAAGCCAAGCTGGTTGAAGTCGTGTCTAGAAATGCTTTAGTTATATAAGGGAATTGATTGTGGAAGGGAACGTAAGGCTCTTTTTACTCCTTATCCTCATGACATTCTGATCTAAGTCATCCTCTTCTCTTCTACGGGGTTAAGAAACTAGGCTCCCTCGTCTTTCTATCAGGATCACGTGTTACTAATCCGTAGACTATTAGGATTGTTGGTCTCAAGCCCCAGTTCAGTTTCTACTACTCCAGTGTGTTGTTAGTTGGACTTGGAACCTTGATATGATGTTGTTGAATGGTTATGCCACCATTTTGCATGATGTCTCAAATCTTTTTGAGCATTTACAGCCGTTATGCTGTCCGAGTCATCCCAGGTTTCCAAATAGTCTGATGCATTTGCAAATCACTTCTTTCCGTTTCTGATGTCTCTTTAGGCCAGTTCAACCACACTAATCGGTGAGTTGAGGTACTTCGTTGCCTCGACATATACGTTGGAACTATTTTTATGACCCTAGGTGTCCTAGAGAACCACCCAGTAATCTAGCAATGTTTATATTCCTAGTGTGATGATTCTGGCCACCATTCTCGAAAGCACCCCGTGATGCCATTTAGTAGTAGGTATTCTTATCTTGGGTTCTCGACCCAAGATTCACTATACTTACCTCGTGTTGATAGTGTTGCTCGTACCTTTAGGATATTAGTAACCTTTGTGATAGTCCTCGAGGTCCGTGGTATTTCCTTCTTCCAAATACCATGAACTGCTTTTAGCAGAAGTTCTTTTGATGAGTCCTCCATTCTATATTGTGACTCTGCCAGTTCAACCTTTCTACATGGGTTATCCTGAAGAAATAACATACTAATCTATGCATCCACAACCCAGAAAGATATATGTTCCATTGAGTTGTCCCTCTTTAGTTGTTATCCTGATCTCCGTCTATCATTTGATAGTCAAGAGCATGTCATGCATTCATGCTCACCGTTACCTCATATTCTTGTGGTCATTCAAGCCATTCTATTCTGAAATGACTAGGAGAAACAAACTCCAGTACCTTGTCCACTTCGAGGATTGGGCCAAAGTAGTTGTATTCCATGGATCAAAATGCCAATCCATCTTTTGCTCTGTTCTACCTTGAAGTGTTACCATCTTTATGTCAAGAATGTCATGAGAATTGCACCACCTCTTATGAATTATTGACGGAGTGATACTTCTCGCCATCATTATCCATTCCTTGGCCCCGTGTTGTTGTAACCGGAATGCTGACAAGTGAACTGTGATGTGTGAAATCAATACTCCTAGCAACCTTGTTGCTTGGTAGTTAATGGACATTACTATCATTCTTAGCATGCTGGTTATTGAATCATCATCCTAAGCTGCTAGAATTGCTAGGCCCGATACTAAGAATAAACATAGACCTGTTGTAGGCATGCCCGTTATTTCTGTTAAAATAGGAGATCATTGCTATCATGGCTTATGTGATATGGGTGCTAGTGCAAGTGCAATACCTCATTCCTTATATAATGAAATTATGCATGATATTGCACCTGCTGAGATAGAGGAAATTGATGTTACAATTAAGGTGGCTAATAGAGACACTATTTCACCAGTTGGGATTGTTAGAGATGTTCAAGTCTTGTGTGGGAAAGTTAAATATCCTGCTGATTTTCTTGTTCTTGGTTCCCCACAAGATGACTTTTGTCCCATTATATTTGGTAGACCCTTCTTGAATACTGTTAATGCTAAGATAGACTGCAAAAAGGATGTAGTTACTATTTGTTTGGGGGATATGTCTCATGAGTTTAATTTTGCTGAATTTCATAGGCAACCCCATGATAAAGAATTGCCTACTAAAGATGAAATTATTGGTCTTGCTTCTATTTCCGTGCCTCCTAGTGATCCTTTAGAACAATATTTGCTGGACCATGAAAATGATATGTTTATGAATGAAAGAAGGGAAATAGATGAAGTATTCTTCAAACAGGGACCTATTTTGAAACACAATTTTCCTGTTGAAATCTTAGGGGATCCTCCTCCACCAAAGGGTGATCCCATGTTTGAGCTCAAACCACTACCTGATACTCTTAAATATGCTTATCTTGATGAGAAAGAGATATATCCTGTTATTATTAGTGCTAACCTTTCAGAGCATGAAGAAAAGAAATTACTGAAAACTCTGAAGAAGCACCGTGCTGCTATTGGATATACTCTTGATGATCTTAAGGGCATTAGTCTCACTCTATGCCAGCACAAAATAAAATTGGAGAAAGACGCAAAACCGGTTGTTGATCACCAATGATGGTTAAATCCTAAGATGAAAGAAGTGGTAAGAAAAGAAATACAAAAGCTTTTGGAGGCAGGTATAATTTATCCCGTTGCTGATAGTCAGTGGGTAAGTCCTATCCATTGTGTCCCTAAGAAGGGAGGTATTACTGTTGTCGCTAATGATAAAGATGAATTGATCCCACAAAGAATTGTTACAGGTTATAGAATGGTAATTGATTTTTGCAAATTAAATAAAGCTACTAAAAAGGATCATTCCCTTTACCTTTTATTGATAAAATGCTAGAAATATTATCCAAACATACACATTTTTGCTTTCTAGATGGTTATTCTGGTTTCTCTCAAATACCTATGTCAAAAGAGGATCAAGAGAAGACAACTTTCACTTGCCCTTTCTGTACTTTTGCTTATAGACGTATGCCTTTTGGTTTATGCAATGCACCTGCTACCTTTCAAAGATGTATGACTACTATATTCTCTGATTTTTGTGAAAAGATTGTTGAGGTTTGCATGGATGATTTATCCGTTTATGGAACTTCTTTTGATGATTGCTTAAGCAACCTTGATCGAGTTCTGCAGAGATGTGAAGAAACTAATCTTGTCTTGAATTGGGAGAAGTGCCACTTTATGGTTAATGAAGGTATTGTGGCATAAAATTTCTGAAAGAGGTATTGAAGTTGATAAAGCAAAAGTTGATGCTATTGAAAAGATGTCGTGTCCTAAGGACATTAAAGGTATAAGAAGTTTCCTTGGTCATGCCGGTTTTTAGAGGAGTTTCATTAAAGACTTCTCAAACATTTCTAGGACTCTGACTAATCTCTAACGAAAAGATGTTCCATTTGTATTTGATGATGACTATGTAGAAGCATTTGAAATACTTAAGAAAGCCTTGATCTCTGCACCTATTATTCAGCCACCTGATTGGAATTTACCATTTGAAATTATGTGTGACGCTAGTGATTATGCTAGTTGTAGGGGCTGTTCTAGGACAAAGAGTTGATAAGAAATTAAATGTTATCCAATATGCTAGTAAGACTCTGGACAGTGCCCAGAGAAATTATGCTACTAATGATAAGGAGTTTTTAGCAGTTGTATTTGCTTGTGATAAGTTCAGACCTTATATAGTTGATTCTAAAGTAACTGTTCACATTGATCATGCATGCTACTATTAAATATCTTATGGAAAAGAAAGATGCTAAACCTAGACTTATTAGATGGGTTCTCTTGCTACAAGAATTTGATTTTCATATTATTGATAGAAAGGGAGCTGAGAATCCCGTTGCAGACAACTTATCTAGGTTAGAGAATGTTCTTGATGACCCACTACCTATTGATGATAGCTTTCCCGATGAACAACTAGCTATTATAAATGCTTCTCATATTGCTCCATGGTATGCTGATTATGCTAATTATATTGTTGCTAAATTTATACCACCTAGTTTCACATACCAACAAAAGAAAAAGTTCTTCTATGACTTAAGACATTACTTTTGGGATGACCCACACCTTTATAAAGAAGGAGTAGATGGTGTTATTAGACATTGTGTACCTGAGCATGAACAGGAATAGATCCTACGCAAGTGTCACTCCGAGGCTTATGGAGGACACCATGCTGGAGATAGAACTACACATAAGGTATTGCAATCCGGTTTTTATTGGCCTACTCTCTTCAAGAATGCCTGTAAGTTTGTTTTATCTTGTGATGAATGTCAAAGAATTGGTAATATTAGTAGACGTCAAGAAATGCCTATGAATTATTCACTTGTTATCGAACCATTTGATGTTTGGGGCTTTGATTATATGGGACCGTTTCCTTCCTCTAATGGGCATACTCATATTTTAGTTGTTGTTGATTATGTTACTAAGTGGGTAGAAGCTATTCCAACTAGTTGTTCTGATCATAACTGAAAGTGCGTTATATCGAATAGAGGGGGGTGAATAGGCGATTTTTATGAAAGTCTTCAAAACGTGGAAGTTATGAAGACAAACGATAGAAATAAACCTATTACCCTGAAGCGGAAGGTAGACTACACTAGGCAAGCCATAGTCAAGTATTCAATAGAGTGAAAGCACAATGACTAATAACAGCAATGTAGTAAGGATCAGGTAGGAAGATATTGTGAAGCCACACAGAACACGCAGTCACTCAGTGAAGACAAAAGATAGTGCGAACATACAATGACTTCACAAGGAGTAACAGTAAGTAAAGGGAAGGGAAGATGAAACCAGTGACTCGCTGAAGACAATGATTTGTTGGACCAGTTCCAGTTGCTGTGACAACTGTACGTCTGGTTAGGGCGGCTAGGTATTTAAACCTTAGGACACACAGTCCCGGATACCCAGTCCTGAACACGCAGCTCAGGACACCCAGTCCTCACCGTATTCTCCTTGAGCTAAGGTCACACAGACCTCGCCCAATCACTCTGGTAAGTCTTCAAGGTAGACTCCCAAACCTTCACAGACTTCGTTCACTGGCAATCCACAATGTCTCTTGGATGCTCAGAACGCGACGCCTAACCGTCTGGAGGATGCACAGTCCTCAAGTGTAATAAGTCTTCAGATCACACAGACAAGAAGACTTAAGTGATGCCCTATTCTCTTGGCTCTGGGTGGTTAGGGCTTTATCCTCGCAAGGAATTCTCTCTCAAAGGCTTCGAGGTGGGTTGCTCTCAAACGACAAAAGCCGTACTCTAATCTGAGCAGCCAACCGTTTATGGTTGTAGGGGGTGGGCTATTTATAGCCACTTGGCAACCCGACCTGATTTGTCCGAAATGACCCTGGGTCACTAAGGAACTGACACGTGTTCCAACGGTCAGATTTCAAACTCACACGGCAACTTTACTTGGGCTACAAGCAAAGCTGACTTGTCCGGCTCTGGACAAGATTCGCTCTCATTGTCTTCACTCGAAGACATAGGTTTTTGGTTTAGGCATCACTTCAGTCATTCTGACTGGTTCTCTTGGACCCCACTTAACAGTACGGTGGTTCCTATGACTCAACACAAAAGAAAAAGAACTACGAAAGATCTAAGTCTTCGAGCTCCATAGGCTTCATGTGGTGTCTTCTCTTGTCATAGTCTTCAATGTGAATATCTTCATATACCACCTTTGACTTCAATGTCTTCATACATTTTTAGGGGTCATCTCTGGTAGGAAAACCGAATCAATGAGGGACTTCTACCTGTGTTATCCTGCAATTCTCACAAACACATTAGTCCCTCAACTAGGTTTGTCGTCAATACTCCAAAACCAACTAGGGGTGGCACTAGATGCACTTACAATCTCCCCCTTTTTGGTGATTGATGACAAACTAGTTGAAGTTTTCAACGGGGAATATAATCTGTGAAATTGTAAAGGATAAGGAATTGTCTTCATAAGTTGCAAGGGCTCCCCCTGAAGATGTGCATATAAGTAATTTGCTTTTGGAATGCAAATGCACATGGCAGGTTGTACTTGTGGAGATCCACTTCAACTTATGATGACAATCCACTATGCATGTGAAAGTATATGAAGATAATGACATGCATAATGGAAAATGGACGTCTGCAGAATGATCTAAGTGCGGAATTTATCGTTGCACATGCGGAATTTATCATCGCAACACAAGGTGGCAGATAAGTAGCAGACGACCATCGAGTTTAAATGTTACAACTCAAAGAACCAAATGTACCAAAATGAGAGTTGTAAGCACGAAGCAAAATATAAAGCACCCGCCCATATGGACCCGCTTGAAGACTATCAACCTCATATGCTTCTCCCCCTTTTGTCAGTAAGGACCAAAAAGGTTTGAAGACATAGAGCATCTACTCGTTCCCATGAGGAGTAGGTGAAGCAGCAGGGTTGTTGGTGGTGTTTGGCGGTGCTGAAGAGCTTGGAGCAGAGTCGAAGCGTGCTGAAGGAGGTGGCAGTGAAGTAGCATCGTCTTCATCCTCGATCACTCTGGCATTCACAGTTGTAGCAGAGGAAGAGAACTCAGAGTCTTCAAGGGATGGAGTTCGTCGCAGCACTGCCCTTCGAGGAGGTGTGGAGTCAAACTTGAATCGCTCAGTGAAGCCATCCTCTTGAAGATCATCTTCAGAACACATTAGCGTTAGCCCTTTCCATGTGCGGCGAGAGGTTTCATGGGCAACAAAAGCATTCTTGGTGGCAAGATTGCGAATGCGATTAACATCCACCAAGAGGCTTTGCATCTGATGCTTCAGCCAGTCATGATGCCTATCCTGTTTCTGATGAAGAGCCACAAGAAGCTCTCGGTCGTTGAGAACACGAGTGTGCTTCTTGGGTCGTGGAGCAGTTGTACTGTCAGTGGCTTCAGTGAGAGCAGGATGCGGTGCACGTGTAGTGCCAGCCAAAGGATACACACGAGTTATGGCTTCAATGCCTTCAACATTCTGAGTGAAACATTGATGCTCTGCATTCTGAAGACTGAGAGGTTCCTTGGCAGTCTCAGGATAGATGGCTTCAATAGACATATCCACATCAGGCAAAAAGATCCGATGGTTGCGGGCCGAGGGCTGATATGAGATAGCGGAGTGAAGTTTGATCAGCCGCATCACCCAAGGGGCGTAGAACTTCAAATAAAACAGATTAGAGCCAGATGCAGCAAGTTGGCGAATGAAGAAATCCTGTGTATTGAAGCATTTTCCATGAAGAATGTAGAAGACCAAAGTCTTCATTGCACCTTCCAGCTTGGCATGGGGAGAATGTCCTTTGATTGGCCAGAGAGTTCGCCTTATGATGTGATAAATGGTTCTTCACAGATACTCAAGGTCTTCAACGAAGAACTCCGTGGGATAAGCAGCATCTTGGGGCAATGGCTTCATCATACTGAGCATCTGACTCATATTAGGTTCAGTCTTCTGAAAGATGCTCTCAATAGCTTCACTATGAAGCTGACAGCCATGCTCATAGAGATTACCAGGAGTGGGCAAACCAATGAGCTCAATGATGTCAAAGGCTTTGTCTTTGTGATGAACGTTTCCTGTCATCCACTCCAGGACCCAAGTCTTCGGATCTCTGCTATACCCGCGGATGTGAAGTGTGGCATAGAATTGGAGCAGCAACTCTTCATTCCGATGCTCTTGGTCAGTATCGAACGGCAGCAATCCAACTTCTTTGAAGCAATCCATAGCTTCTTCCAGACAGGGCAGACCAGCTATTGCTTCAATGTCAAGGCGCTTGTGTGGGAAGATGCGACCTTGGTTGTAAAGAACGCATGAGTAATAGCTTCGCTGCGGATAACTCCAGAACCGATCAGATGATATTCTTTCCCTGGAGTAGGGGTTCCTGGAGCTGTTGAAGAATGTGTTGTCTGCTCTGATGCCATTGATATTGAAGGAGCCAGGTGCTGATGTAGGACCTGGGAACCTTGGCAATCTTGGGATTGGCTTCTGTACCTGAGGCCTGTGCTCAACATGATAGTCAAACTGGGGACCGGCAGCAGGCTCAGGAACAGAAGTGGCGGGATCAGTGGCTTCGCTGACTTCTTCTTCCGTTGGGGAGGGCTCCATATTAGCTTCAGCCATGACAGCGTCAGTGGCTTCATTGGTGGTGGTGGTGGCAGCCTCAAGATTTTCAACCTCCACTTGACGAGCTGGAGGGTCGGTCACAATCACGTTCTCCTCGAGAACCGCTTCTTGGTGGGACAGGGGAGTAGCAGCTTGTGGGACTTCTTCTTCATCGGCTGATGCAGCCGGAATGTCTTCAGCAGTTTCAGCTTCAGACGCAGAGACTGGAGGCCTAGGTCCTTTGCGAAGCCTGCGCAACGCAGGCGACACCTGTGTAGTTGGAGTTGGCTGGGCCTCAAAGTCTTCTTCCTCTTGTGGGCGATCAGCCCATGAAGCATCCTGAGCGATTGGCGTCAGAGGACGACCAATGCTGATGAGTTTGCTGTTCTCGAGCTGAGGAAGAACTGCACCATCTTCTACATGGTCATGTTGACCAATGTCTTCAGCAGCGATGGGATCAGCTGCTGGAAAGTCTTCAGCTTCATGAGCCTCTGTGAAAGCAGGCTCATGGATTGTCAGTTGGCGTTCAGCGTCAGGACGAACCATGGAAATGGGTTCAACTATCAAAGGCTCTGTGGGAGCAGCCCGATCTTTCTTGGTCTTCCTCTTCTTCTTGGAGGGGGCAATAGGAGAGGCTTCAGGATGTTTCCTCTTCCTGGCTTCAGCCTCAGCAGTCCTCGTCTTCTTGAGCTCTAAAGCGGTTGACCAGCTTTTTGGCTTCGAGCCAGTCATTCTAGTTGGGAAGACAATGGGATCTTCTTCCTGCCTTGGTGCGTCAGGTTCAGCCGTAGCGGGCTTCTTCATCTTCTTTGCTGCCATCCTGGGGTCGATGCCAGGACGCCCAAGGGCCTTGCGCTTCTCAGCCTCATTGTAGGCCTGCACACATTTGTCAGCCAGGACCTTCATGCGCTCACGAGAACCTTGAGCTTCTGCACGTTTCTTGAGAAAGGCTTCCTTGAGCTCGTGCAGCATAATCTTGAAGGTCTTCACCTCTTGCACGCTGAGCTTGGCCATATGCTTCTTGAACTGAGCCTTTTCATAGTCAATCTTTTGCTTCAGTTCAACAATGCGCTGGGCGATAGCTAACTCTGAAGCAATGGCGCCATGGAAGGCGACACTGAGGCCAATGGGTAGTTGCAGATCTTCGAAGCTGATGTTTGGCGTGTCAAACCACTCGTCAATGAAGTTGTGGATGATGGTTACATCAAAGAGAGGCAGATCATTGAAGATTTTTGCTTCTTCTTTGCTCTTGATGAGTTGCTCAAGAGCGTCATCTGCAAGATCTTCATCACTTGACAAAACAATGGCATCATTGCGCAGAATGGCAGCAGCTGTGAGCTCTTGGCCGGTGTGTGGCAGAGGCATCTTGACCTTCTAGGGCTTGGAGATGCGTGATAAATCTTTGGACTGCACACTGTCTTCAGGAGGTGCAGTTGCCAGTGGCTTCGCCCGTGAGATTTTTGGTGAAGGGGCAGGCTTTGAAGCTTTAGGCTTCTTCAACTTCTTTGGCTTCAGCGCTGCAGGCGCTTCATCTGATTCAGCGTCAGCTACAGGCTCATTCACTGTAGTCCCTTGAACCAAGATATGGGTGATGAGTCCTTCAAGGTTGTAGAAAGGACCGACGACATTGGGTTCTGCATCTCGTGTGCCATCAGCCCTTGGAGCTGAGGGACCAGGGTTGAAGTCTAGTCCCAATGTCTTCTTGTTTTGCTTCGCTGAGTTCTGGGAAAACTGGAAGTTGCGCTTGAACAGAATGTCGTCACGACACCATAGTAGTGACGATGGGTGTGCATCAACAGGCTGTGGCCCACGGACCATGCAGGGATAGAAGCCTTGTTCAATGGCTTCATCTCTGGACCTGGGTTGAAGATTCTTGTATAGGATGTCTCCCCACGGTCTCTTGATGACATTTTTTCTCAGCATATTCCTGGGTTACAAATCGGTATTTGAACCATTGTTCTGCCCAATATCTTCGAATCCAATGGATTCGGGTCTTGCGCTGATTGTAATCCTCTTCAGGATCTGTCTTGTACAGTTCTGAGAGGTCATCTGGCAGATCTCTAGATGTTTCTCCACGACGCTTTCTGCCACCCTTCCTAGCTGATTTCTCTGAAGCCATGAACTTTAAACTGAAAGGCTTCAACACGTTCAAAGGCTTCAAAGATTTTCGCTTGCTGGACAAACAGGAACTTGCTTCGGGAGAATTTATATGATGTTGTAAGAATTCTGCAAATGAATGCAGTCTATGAGAACCAAGGGATTCTCCCACGGACATGTACCTGTGACAGCATTAAGGTGCGAGGGAAGGGGAAGAGGTCATATGCATTCTCAGAAGATTTTGAATATAAATCAATTTAGAAGACATTGACGTCATCGTGCGAAGACATTCACTCATAGATAAGGAGTTGGTTCCAGATTTGTACGAATCCAGAGATTAGTACAAGTGAGGAATCTAACTACTTTGTGAAGTACAAGTGAATATACTGGGCATGTTATGAGATGCAGTATGAGAGAGATCTAACTTGTGTGAATAGAAACTGCTTGTGGTAGAAAGTGACAAAGCCATAGGATCAACGGTGCCGTAAAAAGGAATTTTTATTTACCACACTAAGAACTACTAGACGGAGTGGAAGATGAGGCCGAGCAGTTCGATCTTCCGTGCCCTAACTTGGCGATGGAGGACACCTACGGCGACGGCGGAGAGGACGATGTCCGCGGTCGGCGTGAAGACAGCGTCGGAGAGGTTGCGGTAGCGAAGCGCTTCGTCGCCGGCGTCGTCGAGGGCTAGTGGTGGTGCTAGGGTTCGTGCGAGAGTGGAAGAAGAGATAATGACCGCCGTGAAGTGTGTATTTATAGGTACAGGGGCGGCACTGCGTTATTACACAGGTGCCCCTGGCGATTCGCTTATGAGGAACATGTGGCCATTATGCAGAATTTTGGGGTTTGTTCCACGTCCCTCGCACGCCTGGATTGTCGGGTGGTCCTTCCTACTTCTCCGGGTTTCATGTGGAGGAATGAGCATTGAAAGTGGACTTAAGGTTTGTCTTTGTATCTTCTGCTGACAAGGACGCAGAGAAGACATTCGACAGTTTCAATAGAATGCATATGATTTGGAGAGATAGAGTTTGAGATAGATAGCATAGAGAGGTTAGGGTCCGATCACATTCACTTAGTTCAAAGGATTCAACAAGAAAACATAGCTATAAGTGAATGTTGTAGAGGACAGAACACTAGTATATATATATATAATCAACATAGTGAAGATAATCATGAATACATGTTGAGATTGAAGCCAAACCAAATGTGAAGACATAGCAAGGTAACGCCATGAGTGAAACACTTCAAAATAGAACATTTGGTGGTGGCGTTACCCACCGTATAGGAAGTATTAGACCCAGACACGGCGCACAATTATCGTGGCGCTCCGAAGTCAAATTCCACATTAATGTATTCACACTTAGAATGTATGTCTTCATTGATTGAAGATATACTTTACTTCGTGTGTTGCACATCTAAGTCATCAATATGCGTAAGGGTTAGGATGTGTGCCTGATCACAGGACATTTGAGGATTCCAGGATATTTAGCTCACACCGTAACTTGCAAAATCTCTTCTCATCCAAGGGCTTGGTGAAGATATCTGCCAATTTCTCTTCAGTGTTGACGTGTATGATATCAATATCTTCCTTCACAACATGATCTCTGAGAAAGTGATGACGAATTTCAATGTGCTTTGTCTTCGAGTGATGAACTGGGTTGTTGGCAATGTTGATGGCGCTTTCGTTGTCGCAGTAGAGTGGCACTTGCTTCAGATGAATGCCATAGTCTTTGAGCGTTTGCTTCATCCACAGAAGCTGAGCGCAGCAAGATCCAGCAGCAATGTATTCAGATTCAGCAGTGGAGAGAGATACACAGTTCTACTTCTTTGAAGACCAACATACAAGTGATCGTCCCAGAAAGTGACATGTGCCTGATGTAGACTTGCGATCAACTTTGTCACCAGCATAATCAGCATCCGAGAATCCAACCAGATCAAACTCTGAGCCCTTTGGATACCATAATCCCAGAGTTGGGGTGTGAGCCAATTATCGAAGAATTCGCTTCATAGCTAAGTGATGCGACTCCTTTGGTGCCGCTTAAAATCGAGAACACATGCAAACCCTAAGCATAATATCTGGCCTAGATGCACATAGATAAAGTAAAGAACCAATCATGGAGTGGCATACCTTTTGAACGAACTCTTTACCATTGTCGTCAGGACCCAGATGATGCTTGGCTGGCATTGGCGTCGTGAAGCCTTTGCAGTCTTGCATACCGAACTTCTTCAGGCAATCTTTGAGATACTTCTCTTGAGATATGAAGATGCTGTTGCATTGCTGTCGTATTTGAAGACCGAGAAAGAACTTCAGCTCTCCCATCATAGACATTTGATATTGCTCTTGCATCATATATCCAAACTCTTCACTGTACTTCTGATTGGTGCAGTCGAAGATAATGTCATCCACATATATTTGGCACACAAACAGTTCACCATCATATATCTTCGTGAAGAGAGTGGGGGTCGAGAGAACTAGGTATGAAGCCTTTGCTCTTCAGGAAGTATTTGAGTGTGTCATACTAGGCCCGAGGGGCTTGTTTGAGGCCATACAGTGCCTTGTTGACCTTGTATACCATGTCAGGATGTTTTGGATCTTCAAAGCCAGGAGGTTGTGCAACATACACTTCTTCTTCAATCTTGCCATTGAGGAAGGCGCTCTTCACATCCATTTGATAAAGAAGTATGTTGTGATGATTTGCATAGGCCAGCAGTATGCGTATGGCTTCAAGTCTAGCCACAGGAGCAAATGTTTCATCGAAGTCAGTGCCTTCCACTTGAGTATATCCTTGAGCAACGAGGCGAGCTTTGTTTCTGACGACTTGACCATGCTCATCTTGCTTGTTGCGGTATATCCATTTGGTGCCTATTATGTTGTGCTTCCGAGGATCGGGACGCTTGACCAGTTCCCATACATTATTCAGCTCAAACTGTTGAAGCTCGTCTTGCATAGCTTGAATCCATTCAGGTTCCATGAAGGCTTCTTCAACTTTCTTGGGTTCTGTTATTGAGACGAATGCGAAGTGCCCACAGAAATTTGCTAGCTGAGTTTCCCTTGAACGAGTGAGTGGACCGGGTGCATTGATGCTATCAATTATTCTTTCAATCTGCACTTCATTAGCAACGCGAGGATGTACAGGGCGAAGATTTTGCTCTTGCTGATCATTGTCGTTGTTAGAAGGAATGTCTTCAGGCTGAGCATTGTCTTCATGTTGATCAGGTGCTGAGATGATAAGTTCTTCTTCAGGATGAGCTTCAGAAGGTATAATTTCTCCAGTTCCCATTAGCTTGATTGATTCACTGGATGGAACTTCATCTAGCACATTTGGCAGTTGCTCTCTTTGTGAACCGTTGGTCTCATCGAACCGCACATCCACTGTTTCAACCACTTTGTAATGAAAGAGATTGAAGACTCTGTAGGAGTGCGAATCCTTTCCATATCCAAGCATAAAACCCTCATGTGCTTTTGGTGCAAACTTTGAGGTGTGATGTGGGTCCTTGATCCAGCACCTGGCGCCAAATACTCTGAAGTAACTGACATTTGGCTTCTTGCCAGTAAGGAGCTCATAAGATGTCTTGTTCAGAAGCTTGTGAAGATAAACACGATTGATTGTATGGCATGCAGTATCAATGGCTTCAGGCCAGAATTCTCTTGGAGTCTTGTATTCATCTAGCATCGTTCTGGCCATCTCAATGAGTGTTCTGTTCTTGCGTTTGACGACCCCATTCTGCTGTGGCGTGTACGGGGCTGAGAATTCATGTGTGATGCCCAAGGTATCAAGATATGTATCAAGGCCAGTGTTCTTGAATTCAGTGCCATTGTCACTTCTGATATGCTTTATCTTGGCGCCATAGTTGTTCATTGCTCGATTGGTGAAGCGTCTGAAGACATCCTGCACTTCAGTCTTGTAATGGATTATGTGCACCCAAGTATATCTAGAATAATCATCAACAATGACAAAGCCATAGAGACAAGCAGTAGTAGTAAGAGTTGAGTAATGAGTGGGACCGAAAAGATCCATGTGAAGCAGTTCGAAGGGTCGAGTAGTGGTCATGATTGTCTTCGAGGGATGTTTGGCCCTCGTCATCTTTCCTGCCTCACATGCACCGCATAAGTGATCTTTCTTGAACTTGACGCCCTCGATGCCTATGACATGCTTCTTCTTTGCCAGGGTGTGGAAGTTCCTCATGCCAGCATGCCCAAGCCTCCGATGCCAGAGCCAGCATTCTGAAGCTTTTGCTAGAAGACATACGGCAAGCTGTAGTCCTGCTAAGAAATCTACCACGTACAAATCATCTTTTCGATACCCTTCAAATACTAGAGACTTGTCAGATTCCATTAGAACAAGGCAACGATATTTTCCAAATATTACGATCATGTTTAAATCGCAAAGCATTGAGACAGACATTAAGTTGAAGCCAAGGGATTCAAGAAGCATGACTTTATCCATGTGTTGATCCCTTGAGATTGCAACTCTACCTAGACCCAATACCTTACTTTTACCAGTGTCACCAAATGTGATGTGGCTCTTGTCGGATGGACGTAAGGTTGAGTCCATAAGAAGGCTTCTTTTGCCAGTCATGTGATTTGTACACCCACTATCAATAATCCATTCTGAAGACGCTAGTGTCGTACCCTACAATGCAGTTAGGGGGATAGGCTTCACGAAGAGCATTGTGAAGCAAAAACATTTGACGAACCAGTGGGTTATGAAAGCTTAGATCCAGATTAGGACTAATAGGGAGAGTAGCAAGCGATTCAGGAATGAAGTACATAGTAAGACCATTCGGGCATTTGATCTTGCGCCCTACAAGATGTTTAAGGTCCCCAGCAATAGCGTCAGACGATTTTGGTTTTCTGCTGGAGACCTTTCCCTGCAAAAGAGAGTTAATCTTTCTTAGCCACCCACATCTTCAAGGGTGGCTTAGAAGCAATAAGTCTAAGTGCAGCATCTGAGCCCTAGCAAACAGTCTTGCAGGCGGACAATAGTACTCATAAGAATAAGAAGAATAGTTATTGGTCTTATGAACATGGCGGTTTGATGAACCGCTCTCATATTCATATGCCTGAGTATGGTTTCCCTGCAGAACATTTGCGTTAGTGCAACTCAGGTGAGTCCTCTGTCTGTATGAAGCCTTTGGACCGTATGAAGCCTTTGGTCTGAGGTTTGTCTTCTTCACGTGAGGTGTCATGATGACATTCACAGGAAGATTCTCCCGACACCTTTTCGGAACCCAGATCTTCTTCATAGGCGGTCCATTCTTGCAGTTAGTACCAATGTACCTGGCAAACACTTCACCATTTTGATTCTTAAACAGTTTATAGTTTGCATCAAGGGATTCATCAATGATAATGGGGTTAGCACAAGTGAAGCCTGATAGATTGGATGGATCTGTTGAAGGTTCCTTTGCAGCAACCCACGTGGTTTTGGGGTACTGCTCAGGTTTCCAGTAAGAGTCATCAGCATTCATTTTCCTTACGAACCCAACACCCTCTTTCCTCGGGTTTCGGTTCAGAATCTGCTTTTTGAGGACATCACATAGTGTCTGATGCCCTTTAAGACTTTTGTACATCCCTGTTTCAAGCAATGTCTTCAACCTAGCATTCTCATCAGCAATAGCAGTGGTATCCTCAGCAGAGGGGTTATTTACCACATCAACAGTTGAAGATATTGCAACAGTAGTAGCAGTAGAACATTCAGCAACAGAAGTAGCATTATCACGCTCAATGCATTTAAGACATGGTGGTTCTAATCCTTCCTGAGCGGAACTGATCTATTTGGCGCGAAGTGACTCATTTTCCTTTTGAAGATCTTCATGAGCCGCTTTCAATTTCTCAAGATCTTGCTTCCTTTGAAGATAATCATAGGAAAGCTTTTCATGAGTTGTTGAGAGAGTTTCATGACGACTTTCAAGTTCCTCATACTTAACGTGAAGATTTTTTATGTCTTCAATTAAGGATTCAGATCGAGTCATTTCAGCACCTAACAGATCATCGCTTTTGTCTAACAGTTTTTGAATATGTTCCAATAGCTCTCTATTGTTCAGTTGCAATTTTAGCAAGTGTTTTGTAGCTGGGTTTTGAACCACAATCAGAGTCATCGTCACTAGATGTTTGATAGTGAGTAGTGCGTGTGTTTACCTTGGCACCGCGTGCCATGAAGCAGTAGGTAGAAGCGGAGTAGTCCTTGTCATTTGCATCGGTGTCGGTGATGAAGTCATTGTCTTCAGTGTTGAAGATGGACTTGGCAACGTACGCTGTAGCCAGACTTGCGACGCCTGAATCGGACTCCTCCTCAGACTCCACCTCCACCTCCTCAGAAGCGGACTCCTCCTCTGAATCCATTTCCTTACCAACAAACGCACGTGCCTTGCCAGATGAGCTCTTCTTGTGTGATGAAGACTTTGAGGAAGACTTGGAAGAAGACTTTGAGTATTTCTTCTTCTTCTTGTCGTCAGAGTCATATTCCTTGCTCTTCTTCTTCTTTTTGTTCTCATTGTCCCATTGTGGACACTCAGAGATGAAGTGGCCAGGTTTCTTGCACTTGTGACATGTTTTCTTCTTGTAGTCGTGAGCAGAAGCTTCATCATTCCTTGAGCTTGATCGGGAAGACTTTCTGAAACCTTTCTTCTTGGTGAATTTTTGGAACTTCTTCACAAGCATAGCAAGTTCCCTTCCAATGTCTTCAGGATCATCCGAACTGCTGTCAGATTCTTCTTCAGATGAGGAGACAGCTTTTGCCTTCAAGGCACGAGTTCAGCCATAGTTTGGACCGTAGATATCTCTTTTCTCAGAAAGCTGAAACTCATGTGTATTGAGCCTCTCAAGTATGTCAGACGGATCGATTGTCTTGAAATGAGGATGTACTTGAATCATCGGGGCTAGGGTGTCAAATAAACTATCAAGTGATCTCAGTAGTGTCTTGACGACTTCATGTTTGGTGATCTTAGTAGCGCCGAGGGCTTGAAGCTCATTTGTGATGTTAGTGAGTCGGTCAAATGTGAGCTGGACATTCTCATTGTCATTTCGCTTGAAGCGGTTGAAGAGGTTGCGAAGGACACTGATTCTCTGATCTCTCTGGGTTGAGACGCCTTCATTGACCTTGGAGAGCCAGTCCCAGACCAGCTTAGATGTTTCCAAAGCACTCACACGGTCATACTGTCCTTTGGTCAGATGACCACAGATGATATTCTTGGCAGTAGAGTCCAGTTGAACGAACTTCTTGACATCAGAAGCAGTGACACCTTCTCCAGCCTTGGGAACGCCGTTCTTGACGACATACCATAGGTCGACGTCAATGGCTTCAAGATGCATGCGCATCTTATTCTTCCAGTAGGGATATTCAGTTCCATCGAAGACGGGACACGCAACAGAGACTTTAATTATCCCTACAGTCGACATAGCTAAAACTCCAGGTGGTTAAACCGAATCACACAGACCAAGGGAGCACCCTGCTCTGATACCAATTGAAAGTGCGTTATATCGACTAGAGGGGGGGTGAATAGGCGATTTTTATGAAAGTCTTCAAAACGTGGAAGTTATGAAGACAAACGATAGAAATAAACCTATTACCATGCAGCGGAAGGTAGACTACACTTGGCAAGCCATAGTCAAGTATTCAATAGAGTGAAAGCACAATGACTAATAGCAGCAATGTAGTAAGGATCAGGTAGGAAAATATTGTGAAGCCACATAGAACACGCAGTCACTCAGTGAAGACAAAAGATAGTGCGAACATACAATGACTTCACAAGGAGTAATAGTAAGTAAAGGGAAGGGAAGATGAAACCAGTGACTCGCTGAAGACAATGATTTGTTGGACCAGTTCCAGTTGCTGTGACAACTGTACGTCTGGTTAGGGCGGCTAGGTATTTAAACCTTAGGACACACAGTCCCGGACACCCAGTCCTGAACACGCAGCTCAGGACACCCAGTCCTCACCGTATTCCCCTTGAGCTAAGGTCACACAGACCTCGCCCAATCACTCTGGTAAGTCTTCAAGGTAGACTCCCAAACTTTCACAGACTTCGTTCACCGGCAATCCACAATGTCTCTTGGATGCTCAGAACGCGACGCCTAACCGGCTGGAGGACGCACAGTCCTCAAGTGTAATAAGTCTTTAGATCACACAGACAAGAAGACTTAAGTGATGCCTAATTCTCTTTGGCTCTGGGTGGTTAGGGCTTTATCCTCGCAAGGAATTCTCTCTCAAAGGCTTCGAGGTGGGTTGCTCTCAAACGACAAAAGCCGTACTCTGAATCTGAGCAGCCAACCGTTTATGGTTGTAGGGGGTGGGCTATTTATAGCCACTTGGCAACCTGACCTGATTTGTCCGAAATGACCCTGGGTCACTAAGTAACTGACACGTTCTCCAACGGTCAGATTTCAAACTCACACGGCAACTTTACTTGGGCTTCAAGCAAAGCTGACTTGCCCGACTCTGGACAAGATTCGCTCTCATAGTCTTCACTCGAAGACATAGGTTTTGTTTAAGCATCACTTCAGTCATTCTGACTGGTTCTCTTGGACCCCACTTAACAGTACGGTGGTTCCTATGACTCAACACAGAAGAAAGATAACTACGAAAGATCTAAGTCTTCGAGCTCCATAGGCTTCATGTGGTGTCTTCTCTTGTCATAGTCTTCAACGTGAATATCTTCATATACCACCTTTGACTTCAATGTCTTCATACATTTGTAGGGGTCATCTCTGGTAGGAAAACCGAATCAATGAGGGACTTCTACCTGTGTTATCCTGCAATTCTCACAAACACATTAGTCCCTCAACTAGGTTTGTCGTCAATACTCCAAAACCAACTAGGGGTGGCACTAGATGCACTTACAATACCACCTATATTAAGATGCTTAAAGAAGTTATTTTTCTGAGGTTTGGAGTCCCTAGATATTTAATGACTGATGGTGGTTCATGTTTTATTCATGGCGCTTTTCGTCAGATGCTTGCAAAGTATGATGTTAATCATAGAATTGCATCTCCACATCACCCACAATCTAGTGGTAAAGTAGAACTGAGTAATAGAGAGCTTAAATTAATTTTGCACGGGACTGTTAATAGATCTAGAAAGAATTGGTCCAAGAATCTTGATGATGCATTATGGGCTTATAGAACTACATATAAAAATCCTATGGGTATGTCTCTGTATAAGATGGTTTATGGAAAAGCATATCACTTACCTCTCAAACTAGAACATAAGGCATATTGGGCCATTAAAGAGCTCAATTATGATTTCAAACTTGCCGGTGAGAAGAGGCTTTATGACATTAGCTCACTTGATGAATGGAGAACCCATGCCTATGAGAATGCCAAACTGTTTAAAGAAAAAGTTAAGAGATGGCATGACAAAAGGATACAAAAGCGTGAGTTTAATGTAGGTGATTATGTTTTGGTATACAACTCTCATTTAAGATTTTTTGCAGGCAAAATTCTCTCTAAATGGGAAGGTCCTTACGTTATCAAGGAGGTTTATCGTTCTGGTACCATAAAAATCAACAACTTCGAAGGCACAAATCCGAAGGTGGTAAATGGTCAAAGAATTAAACATTATCTCTTAGGTACTCCCATAAATGTTGAAACCAATGTTATTGAAACCGTAACCCCGGAGGAATACATAAGGGACACTTTCCAGAAAGTTTGTGACTCCGAAAAGGAATAGGTATGTGGTACAGTAACTAAACCGACTCCAAAACAGTTCTAATGGCAATTTTTCTCCGTTTTGGAATATTTAAGAAAATAGGAAAATAAGAAGTAGTCCGGGAAGGACACAAGGCGTCCACGAGGATGGAGGGCGCGCCCTACCCCCTGCCTCGTGGGCACCTCGTGTGCCCTCCGGACTCCGTTTTCTTGCACGATACTTCTTTTGGTCGGTAAAAATTCATTATATAATCTCCCGAAGGTTTTGACCACCGTATCACGAAAATATCTTCTGTCCTTATTTCGAGCTGTTTTTCTAACAGATCTAGATCGCCATGACGTCTTCAAGCTCCCCAAGGACAAGTTTTTCGAGAAGGTGCTGCAACACCCCCAAACCATTGAGATGTGTGAGGGATTGCTGCACATCCGTGATGCTGAGGGACCAACGAGGACCGGAAGCGTGGAGACAAGGCTCGAGGCACTACAAAAAAAAGACACATCCGTGACATTTTGGGCCGAACGAATTTTTTTCTGTCATACTTACGACACTTCTATGATGATAATTGTGACAAAACCCGGTATAATCATAGATGTGGTAGGCTCCTACCTCTATGACAAAAAATCATGACAGAAAATGGGCTTCTCATCCTGGGCGGGCCAGAGAAGCAGCTGCATGACATTCTTTGGGCCGTCCATGATGGAAAAACCGTGGTAGAATCGAGGGCGAGGAAAATATCGGGGTGTTCCCGGTTACAGTGGGTGGTCAGGGCCGAGCGATGCGCGTTTCTCTCGTACACGCACGTGCGTGGGTGCGAGGCGTTGGGCTCTAAATGAACCCGAGTGAGGCAGTGGGCTCTAACTAAACACGAGTGATTGCACTGCAGGCTACGCGTTAGTAAACCCGAGCGATCGATCGATGGCTGTTAACTGATCCCAATCGAGTGATTCCTTCGCTACTGCTGCTAACTGAAGCCGATCGATGCTGCCTTTGGATGAACAGTGAGCGTTGCTGGGGGGGTGGGGTTTGGATGAATAGTTCCTGGTGGGGTTGGATGAACATGACCCCGTGGTGTTGCCTCTGGATGAATAGGACCCCGATCGATCGAGCCGGTTGGGGATAGATGAACAGGACCCCGTGGAGGGATGGATGAACAGTGGAGGGACGGTGGAGGGCTGGATGAACAGTAGCCCGTGGAGGGGTGGTTGAACAGGAGCCCGTGTGGAGAGGGCTGGTTGAACAGTAGCCGATGGAGTAGCGCGCGGTGGAGGCTGGATGAACTGGAGCCCGTGGATGAACAGTCGCAGGTGGAGGCTGGAGGAGGTCGACGGTGGATGACCAGTAGCCCGTGGAGGCTGGAGGGGGTCGATGGTGGAGATGAACAGTATCCCATGGAGTACCATTTTGCGGTACGCCACACCCCTCCCGATGAACAGGACCCCCGTTTCAACCGTAGCGCTCCAACACAAGTTCGTTTTCCTGCATTTTGCGGTACGCCACACCCCTCCCGATCAACAGGTCCCCTTTTCGACTGTAGGAGGTCTGTTTCCTCCGTTTTGCGGTACGCCAGACCCCTCCCGATGAACAGGATCCCGTTTCGAACGTGGCCGGTCGAACACAAGGCCGTTTCCTCTGTTGTGCGGTGCGCTATTGTCTGCTACACAACCTTCTTCTTGTAGACGTTGTTGGGCCTCGAAGTGCAGAGGTTTGTAGGACAGCACCAAATTTCCCTCAAGTGGATGACCTAAGGTTTATCAATCCGTAGGAGGCGTAGGATGAAGATGGTCTCTCTCAAGCAACCCTGCAACCAAATAACAAAGAGTCTCTTGTTTCCCCAACACACCCAATACAATGGTAAATTGTATGGGTGCACTAGTTCGGCGAAGAGATGGTGATACAAGTGCAATATGGATGGTAGATAAAGGTATTTGTAATCTGAAATTATAAAAACAGCAAGGTAACTAATGGTAAAAGTGAGCGTAAACGGTATTGCAATGCGTTGAAACAAGGCCTAGGGTTCATACTTTCGCTAGTGTAAGTTCCCTCAACAATACTAACATAATTGGATCACATAACTATCCCTCAACATGTAACAAAGAGTCACTCCAAAGTCACTAATAGCGGAGAACGAACGAAGAGATTATGGTAGGGTACGAAACCACCTCAAAGTTATTCTTTCCAATCAATCCGTTGGGCTATTCCTATAAGTGTCACAAACAGCCCTAGAGTTCGTACTAGAATAACATCTTAAGACACAAATCAACCAAAACCCTAATGTCACCTAGATACTCCAATGTCACCTCAAGTATCCGTGGGTATGATTATATGATATGCGTCACACAATCTCAGATTCATCTATTCAACCAACACATAGAACCTCAAAGAGTGCCCCAAAGTTCTATCAGAGAATCACGACGAAAACATGTGCCAACCCCTATACATAGGTTCATGGGCGAAACCCGCAAGATGGTCACCAAATCATACATCAAGTGGCACGTGGTATCCCATTGTCACCACAGATATCCACGGCAAGACATACGTCAAGTGTTCTCAAATCTTTAAAGACTCAATCCGATAAGATTACTTCAAAGGGGAAACTCAATTCATTACAAGAGAGAAGAGGGGGAGGAGAAACATAAGATCCAACTATAATAGCAAAGCTCGCGATACATCAAGATCGTGCCAAATCAAGAACACGAGAGAGAGAGAGAGATCAAACACATAGCTACTGGTACATACCCTTAGCCCCGAGGGAGAACTACTCCCTCGTCGTCATGGAGAGCACCGGGATGATGAAGATGGCCACCGAAGAAGGATTGCCCCCTCCGACAAGGTGCCGGAACGGGTCTAGATTGGTTTTCGGTGGCTACGAAGGCTTCTGGCGGCGGAACTCCCGATCTATATTGCGTTCTGGAAGTTTTAGGGTATATGGACTTATATAGGCAGAAGAAGCACGTCAGCGGAGCCACGGGGGCCCCACGAGGCAGGGGGGCGCGCCCTAGGGGGGGCGCCCCCACCCTCGTGGGCAGCTCCCGTATCTTCTAACGTGGGGCCCAGGTCCATCAGGTGTGTTTCCTTCCAAAAATAACTTCTCCAATTGATTTCGTTACGTTTCGACTCCGTCTGATATTCCTTTTCTTCAAAACACTAAAATAGGCATAAAATAGCAAATCTGTGCTGGGCCTCCGGTTAATAGGTTAGTCCCAAAATTAATATAAAAGTGTAAAATAAAGCCCAATATTGCCCAAAACAGTAGATAATATAGCATGGAGCAATCAAAAATTATAGATACGTTGGAGACGTATCAAGCATCCCCAAGCTTAATTCCTGCTCGTCCTCGAGTAGGTAAATGATAAAAGAAAGAATTTTTGATGTGGAATGCTAGTTGGCATAATTTCAATGTAATTCTTCTTACTTGTGATATGAATATTCAAATCCAAAAGATTCAAGACAAAAGTTCATATTGACATAAAAAAATAATAATACTTCAAGCATACTAACAAAGCAATTATGTCTTCTCAAAATAACATGGCCAAAGAAAGTTATCCCTACAAAATCATATAGTTTGGCTATGCTCCATCTTCACCATACAAAGTATTTAAATCATTTACAACCCCGATGACAAGCCAAGCAATTGTTTCATACTCTAACTTTTTCAAATCTTTTTCAATCTTCACGCAATACATGAGCGTGAGCCATGGATATAGCACTATAGGTGGAATAGAATGGTGGTTGTGGAGAAGAAAAAAAGGAGAAGATGGTCTCATATCAACTAGGCGTATCAACAGGCTATGGAGATGCCCATCAATAGATATCAATGTGAGTGAGTAGGGATTGCCATGCAACGGATGCACTAGAGCTATAAGTATATGAAAGCTCAAAAAGAAACTAAGTGGGTGTGCATCCAACTTGCTTTCTCATGAAGACCTAGGGCAATTTTGAGGAAGCCCATCATTGGAATATACAAGCCAAGTTCTATAATGTAAAATTCCCACTAGTATATGAAAGTGATAACATGAGAGACTCTCTACTATGAAGATCATGGTGCTACTTTGAAGCACAAGTGTGGTAAAAGGATTGTAACATTGTCCCTTCTCTCTTTTTATCTCATTTTTTTATTTGGGCCTTTTTTATGGCCTCTTTTTATTTGGGCTTCTTTGGCCTCTTTTTTTATTTTATTTTTCGTCCGGAGTCTCATCCCGACTTATGGGGGAATCATAGTCTCCATCATTCTTTCCTCACTGGGACAATGCTCTAATAATGATGATCATCACACTTTTATTTTTCTTATAACTCAACAATTACAACTCGATACTTAGAACAAAATATGACTCTATGTGAATGCATCCGGCGGTGTACCGGGATATGCAATATGACAATGATGAATGTGTCATGAACGGAACGGTGGAAAGTTGCATGGCAATATATCTCGGAATGGCTATGGAAATGCCATAATAGGTAGGTATGGTG